>NC_061866.1:18547597-18634154 GCF_907164915.1 Impatiens glandulifera | reverse complement strand
ATCACTCCGTAAGATTGTTAGAAAAATTAGATCTCCATAATTTAAGGGATAATTAAATGAAACTAATAATTTTAAATAACTAATATTAATATTTATCCAACAAGATCGTCATTGATTACTACAATTTCGTCTTTTAATAAAATTTCAAATTGAATTGCTAACAATTTTCCATTCTTATATATTTAAATACACATTTTACTTAGTGAAAGAGACACAAACCAAACTTCTTCATTATAACCTGATCAACATTAGTTAATTATGCGATAATGGTTTTTCCGTTGATTTTAAAACTCATGCATGTCTGGTTAAGGATAAAAAGGGTAACGTTCTCTTTATTGAGTACAAAGTCTATCTGATGCACTATTATTTATTATTTATTATTATGGAGAATTAATAAAATCAATATTTATTAAGTTTCACCCTAAAGCCTAAACTTGACATCCTCTCTTCATGCATGATCAACTAATAATGTCCCAAATTCTCAATCTTAACATAATATAAATTTAACTGAACTTGACCTACATCCTTTGGTCTAGAAACTTCACTCTATTTCACAGATAGATATGAAACACTCCCAGCCTTTACATAATTCACTCCAATTTCGGGCTTTAACTCCATAAACAGTTCCCTCATATTCTTGTCCATGCATACCACATTATCATGGTTTCTACAAACAGATATAAAGCTCCTCGATACAAAAAAGTTGAGTTCCTCATGCATGTTCTTGATTACATTATACTCTTCTTCAATTATCCCAGCTCATTTGAGCATATCGACTACGCAACATAACGTTCTATTATTGCGCTAATGTTGTCAACATTCACCATCTTATCAAAATACATATTCCCTCATAAACAAGTCCCAAATGGTTACAAACACTAAGAAAAACATAAAATGACTAGCTAAGGTTTATGCGACGATGAAGAAAGAACGACAAAGCTTCTTAGTGGTAGATTCATCAATACAATCAATTTTTTATTGGAAACAATATTTGATGAAAACAAAAGCCCACATCTCTATAAAGTTTTTATAATTAAATACTAAAACAAAGTTTTTAAATCATAGATATGCTTTGTTTGTTTCATAATAGTATTTATTAGCAATTTAGGTATTTATTTACACTGGTGAAAAATGGGTCAAAACCGAGAGTAAAAACTCTCGGTTTTGACCCTATAACTTTCGGTATAGACACATTACCGAAGGTTTTGGTTACTCTCGCCATCCCTCGGTATTGACTCTCTCGTTGAAAACAATTGGGCATTTACCGAGAGATATCGTAGAGTTTTCGGTTTAGATACCTTAGAGTAAAACCGAAAGGTAATTGAAAAACTTTTGGTTTTCCTCTTTGTGGAAAAACCGAGGGTTTTACAAATAACTCTCGGTTTTCTTCAAATGGAGAAAACCGAGAGTTATATGACAAACCCTCGGTTTTTACCCAAAGAAGAAAACCGTGAGTTATATGAAAACTCTCGGTTTTCTTCATTTGAAGAAAACCGAGAGTTTTCATATAACTCTCGGTTTTCTCCATTTGAAGAAAACCGAGAGTTATTTGTAAAACCCTCGTTTTTTTCACAAATGGAAAAACCGAAAGTTATCATATAACTCTCGATTTTCCTCTTTGGGTAAAAACCGAGGGTTTGTCATATAACTCTCGGTTTTTCTCTTTGGGTAAAAACCGAAAGTTTTCTAATATCTCTCGGTTTTTCCATTTGAACAAAAACTGAGAGATTTCAATATCACTTTCGGTTTTTTCCCGTAATTTTTTTAAAAATTTCAGATTATTTTGCTCGCAACTAAAACCTTACAACCAAGACCTGTTCAGCCAAACCAAACAATCAATGATAAAAGAAATGCCACATACATTAAACGATCACATTAATTGATCATTATCATTACAAAATTCGAAACCAAACTAATAATCCGAAAAATCTGTTATAAATTCAAATTGACACAACTACTAATTAAAACATGTTTTGAATCGAAACAACCTTAGCTTGTGGGGGAAGGAGGTGGTTGTTGCCTCATATACAATTCGATTCTCTCCATTCTTGAATTCATCTCTAACTTCTCCCTCTCCATTCTTGTCACAATTTCTTCCTTTTCTGCTTCAATTTCTTCCATTCTGCGCCTTCTTTCTTCATCCCTCTTCTTCAGTTCCTCCAGCTTAAGCTTCATTATTTGATTCTCTTCTAACAATCGCTTATTGTTTCGCTGTGAACTGTTTCCACTTCGACGATCCTCACGAAAGTGTGTGGGCCGGACGCCCGATCCCATTCTGAACACTACCCCGTGTTTTTGTTGTCGGAACACCCTCTCCGTGAATTCAAAATCCGATATTCCCGGTTCGTTACTAACAACCTCCTCCATCTCAACCTGCACAATTCAAATAAAATATCATTTCTATAATAAAAAACTAGGCATATTCAATTCACTTACAATTTTCTCTTGCACGTGTTCGTCCGGGACGGGTGTTGGGTTTTCTTTCGTCAGTTTTGGGATACGTGTCCTCTTGAATACTTCAATTACAGATGGTGCCTGTCCCATTTCAATCGCCTGTTGAAATAAATGATTTATATAATTAATAACAATCTTTAGATTAAATTATTACAAATAATGTACTTACCAACTCGTCTTCAATTTGTGTAAACGGTCTACTTCCCGTCCGATGCGGGAATTTCAACTTCTTCCTGTTCTTTATATTTGTAGAACTGTTTCTCTGTATTTGAAATAAAAAATGAAGTTAAATTAATTAATATCAACTTTTATTTGAATTATGAAACCATACCTTAAATGTTTCTGTGAAGAAATGGTTTTGACACACAAACTCCCAATCATCTCGATCGTAGTCCGGTGGAGGATTAGTCAGTACCGCTGCCTCGTCTCCTTTGTGGACGCGGATATATGTCTTGTTCAAATCCGACCGCCATCTATCCCATATCTGATTGGCGTGTCCCAATCCGGTCTTTCGAAAAAACTCAATATCACCATTAGTAACTTCGAACGGATCCTGAAAAAAATAACATCCAAATGTTAAAAATAATTATTTAATGACGTAATGTATAATCAAGTAATAAGTATTACCTTGATAGCAGTCCACAGCGAATCCAATTGGTCTGCACTTAAAGCCTTCCACTTTAGAAGAAGGTGTGAGACGGCTGCGGGGTCCCGGATAATCGACCCCACATGTCTAGACCACCGTGTTCTTCCCACGTCTGTACCGCCTGGCCTCCCATCCTTCTCCCTAAACGTAAGAGGAATCCTTGTCCCCGCTACCCTCTTAGATAGCGCAATATTCTTGTTCTTCCCCCGTCTCTTGCGGGCAGAAGATTCTTCAAAATTATCAAAATCATAATTAGATATATCAATCAATTTAAACACTAACTAATTTGTAAACGAGTTACCTGTCGATGATGGGTCGGGAGTGGAACCGTGCTCCCCCTCGCCATCGCCATCCTCCTCCTCTATAGGCTCCTCGAGACCCTCGTCTGCAGCCTCATCGCTATCCACCATATCAGCAAATGTGCTCTCTATAAACTCTTGGAGCTCATCATCGTCTTCAGCCTCGTCTGTTGGGGGAGGCGCAGTAGCTATCGGAACCACAACAATAGGTGGTTGGTCTCTAGAAGAAGATCCTCGGAGCTTTAAGGACTCGGATTGGGCAAGTAGGTTCTGGTATGGCTTTAACAATTTGTTGGGTGTCTTCCTCATACTCTTCCAAGTTTCTTTACGACCTTCAGACATTCTTAATGCATACCATTAATAAATGAGAGAATATTTGAAATGAAGTAGTAATAAGAACGAATATAAAGTAACCAATATAAATCTACCTAATTAATTAATCTGAACTATATGTTTGTAAACCGCGGTTTTATTTTTGTCACAATCTTCCAACCGGGTCGGGCTGACATATTAGGGGCGTAGAATACTTGTTTCGCTTGACTCGCCAATATATACGGGTCTTCACTTTTAGTTTTAAAAATTCGGTTTATATTTACACTTACGAAGCCATATTTATCCACTTTCACTCCTAGTTCCCCCGAGTGTGTATCAAACCACTTACACTTGAATAAAATAACTCGTTTGTGAGAATAGTATTGTACTTCGATTATATCCGTTAAACTAAATCATAGACCAAACAAAATATAATCTAACAAACCTAATCTAACAAATCAATATAAAAACCAAATCTAACCAAAATATTGAACATATAACCTAAATCTAACATTAATCAAACAATTTCAAACCAAATCTAATAACCAAAATCAAATCTAATCCAAACAATTCAATTCTAACATAATTTCAATAACTATCAATCAAACCAAATAACCAAACCTAAACCAAACTCAATATAAACCAATTTTTAACATTAATCAAACCTAATAACCAAACCTAAATCAAAATCAATAACCATCAATCAAACCAATTAACCAAACCTAAATCAAACCCAATATAAACCAATTTTTAACATTAATCAAACCAATATCAAACCTCAATCAAACCAAAATCAAACCTCAATCAAACCAAAATCAAATCAATCTAAACTAAATCAAACAAAAATCAAACCATAATCCTAAATTAAACAAAATCTAACATAAATCAACCTAAATCCAACAATTCCAAACCAAATCCAACATATATAATATCAATCTAATACTTCAGTAAATCAATCATTCAAACAGATTCAATCAGATTCAATAATAACATTAATAATTCCTAAATCTAACAAATCCTAAAAACTAACCCTAAAATCTAACATATATAACACTAATATATATAAATAAACCTGAAATCCAAGAACTGACCTTCAATCGTCGGCGGAGGCACGACTGAGGCGCGGCGGCAGATCTTCAACCGGATCCGCGGCAGATCTTCAACCGTTGGCGGCTTCAAGATGGAGGCGACTTGGCAGCTTCGTTTTCTATGGGGCGGCGTCGTCTTCTTCAGCCGGAGGGTGTCGGATGCGGGAGGCGGCGAGTCTTGTAGGCGGCGCTGGCGAAGAGAAGCGGCGGGAGAGAGAGTAGGATCAAAGAAGAAAAAAACGGGGAAGAAAGAAAGAAGGGTTCTTTTTAATTAAATAGTTGATTCCCGAGAGTTATATGAAAACTCTCGGTTTTTATTTAATTAATTCCGAGAGTTTTCATATAACTCTCGGTTTTTATTAAAATAATCAAAAACCTAGAGTTTTTGTATAACTCTCGGTTTTTGATATTTAAATTCCGAGAGTTTTCATATAACTCTCGGTTTTGATTATTTTTTTACATTTTTACAATTAAAATTAAATACACAAAACCGAGAGGTTTTAGTAAATCTGTCGTTTTTTATGCATATTTCCGAAAGTTATATATTTAACTTTCGGTTTTACAACATGACAAATTGTTAAATTATTTGGATTCTCACTTTCTAATAACGTTGAACAACATTAATTTAACACATTTGATATCCTTAAAACATTTCTCAATCCATATGATCAAACATTACACAAATACATAGGATAATCCTACATAAACATTCATATACACTTCTATTTATGATCAAACACAAACCTAACCTAATTTAACATTAAACACAATCTAAAATTTTCAAATAAAACACACACTTGATTATATTAGTTAGGAGTCTAGATTATAACAAAAAAAACATTACATAAGCCATATGATCAAACTTTATACACATTCATGTCATCATAAACACAAACATATAAATACACTTTTTTATATAATCAAACACAATCATAAACATTTTAACATTAAACACAATCTTAATTTTTAAAAAACAACACGTACTTGATTAGATTAATTAAGATTCTAGATTGGAGTGTATCAAACCAATTAATTTTCCAAATTATGATTTGGTAACACCGAAAGTTAATAGTATAACTTTCGGTTTTTATGGGTTTCACCGAAAGTTTTAAGGAAACCTCTCGGTCCTGACCTTAAACAGGAAGGGTCAAAACCGAAGGTTTTCAAAAAAAACCTTCGATTTTTACCCTTCCCCATACTTAGAAATTTTTCAGATTTTTTTAAACTAGGGTCAAAACCGAAGGTTTATTTGAAAACCTTCGGTTTTTACCCTTCCCCATATTTAGAAAATTTTCAGATTTTTTTAAACTAGGGTCAAAACTGAAGGTTTTCAAATAAACCTTCGGTTTTTACCATTCTCCATACTTAGAAAATTTTCAGATATTTTTAAACTAGGGTCAAAACCAAAGGTTTTTAAATAAACCTTCGGTTTTTACCCTTCCCCATATTTAGAAAATTTTCAGATTTTTTTAATCTAGGGTTAAAACCGAAGATTTATTTGAAAACCTTCGGTTTTCACCCTGCCCTATATTTAGAAAAAATTTCAGATTTTTTTAAACTATGGTCAAAACCGAAGGTTTATTTGAAAACCTTCGGTTTTTACACTTCCCCATATTTAGAAAACTTTCAGACTTTTTTAATCTAGGGTAAAAACCGAAGGTTTTCAAATAAACCTTCGGTTTTGACCCTTCCCCATATTTAGATAATTTTCAGATTTTTTTAAACTAGGGTCAAAACCGAAAGTTTTCAAATAAACCTTCGGTTTTGACCCTTTCCCATATTTAGAAAATTTTCACATTTTTTTAAACTAGGGTCAAAACCGAAGGTTTTCAAATAAACCTTCGGTTTTGACCCTTCCCCATATTTAGAAAATTTTCAGATTTTTTAATCTAGGGTTAAAACCGAAGGTTTTCAAATAAACCTTCGGTTTTGACCCTTTCCCTAGCGTCAAAACCGAAGGTTTATTTGAAAACCTTCGGTTTTCACACTTACAAAATTTTTAAAACGACGGTCAAAACCGAAGGTTTTCAAATAAACCTTCGGTTTTGGCAATGCTGTTTTTTTTTTAAAAAATAAGATGAAAAGTAAACAATAGTAAAATAATTCATTAACAACCTATTAAAACCAAACCAAACATAATAATAATAATTCATGAATATTAAAACAAAACACATAAAAATATTGTCATCGTTCGTATGGAAAAACTAATAAACACATAATAAATCTAGAAATTATTAGATGGGTGGGAGGAGGGGGTGGTTGATTCAGTCGACTCCTCAACAATACAAGTTCATGTTCGAGATTCTCTAATCTCTGGGTTATTTCGGCCCTGTCCGCTTTAATTTCACTGAGCAAACGGCCTCTTTCCGCATCCCTTAATCGGATTTGTTCCATTTCCAGCGTCATTTGTCTTACCTCTTCCTCACGTGCCGCAATTTCTGATTGTGCTATCAGATTCTGGTAACACGGATGCAGTTTCTCCGGTGTACGCCGAAGTCTCTTCCATGAATCACCCATATCCTAAATGCATTTCAAATATATGTATATATATATATATATTAATCAAACAAAATAACGTAAACTAGCATAAATCTAGATAATATATATATATAAACTTAAGAAATCTAAATCTCATAATAAAAAAAAAAAAAAACATGAACGAGAGAAGAGAAGAACCGGCGTGGAGGAGGCTAGGCGGCTGTGGCGCGGGAGAGAGAGAAAGGAGAGATGAGTGGAATGAAAAAGAGAAGGGTTAGGTTTGTATTTATAGAGGTAGATGCCGAAGGTTTTCTTATAACTTTCGGTTTTGATATTAGTCAAAACTGAAGGTTTATTAAAAACCCTTCGGAAATAACCATTACCAAATTTAGAATTTTTTTTAATTGAGCAAAACCGAAGGTTCTTCTTAAAACTTTCGGAAAAGAGAATTTCAAAAAAGGTAAAACCGAAGGTTCTTTGAATAACCTTCACAATTAAAAATCCCCGGGATTTCAAAACCGAAGGTTTTTGTAAAAACCTTCGCAATTAACCCACATCCAACACTTAGAATTTTTTTTGGTTTTTTGGGAAGGTAAAAACCGAAAGTTCTACAAAGAACTTTCGGTAATAATTAATAAACCCGAAGGTTTTACACCCCCCTCAGAATCTATTTTTAATACCGAAGGATTTGTTCCTCTCGGGAGTATTTAGGAGAGTTCTATAAAACCTTCGGGAAAAACCGTCGGTAAAGGTCCTTTTTTTACTAGTGTTAATTAAAAACAATTTGTATCCTTATAGTTAAATTGAAAAGAAATGTAAAATATAACTAAATTATTATGATTTTATATACTTAAAATATTTTACTCTTTCTCAAGAAAATTATTTGCAAAAACATTTGATAGTTATTCTAATTAAATAATAATATATTAGTAAGACAGTCACGACTATATTTTGCTTATAAGTCCAAACAATATATCTCATTATCTAAATAATATTGTTACTATGGTTATGTTGGATGTGTGAATAAAATGAGAGAAAGTATAATAATTTACACATAAGTAATGAAGAACAATATTAAATGTAAAATCTATCTATAATACAATAATATTACGTTTTGAAATACTCACAAAGAATAATAAAACGTAGAATATATGGTAATGATGGTGAATATTTTTTAATATTAATATTATCTTGATTTGATCAATTTAGCTAAAACTGTTACAATCACGTGGTAATAATTTTTAATTTTCTATATTTGAAGCTTTTCAAATATAATCAAATTTGATTTGAATGATAACTATGATATTTTTTTTTAAATTTTAAAATTATTATTTAACGAATTTTTCTGCATTTTTATCTATAAATACAATTCTTATTCAGTGAGTTGGAGACGTATAAAAAACTTCGTAAAATTTGAGAGTGTAATGGAGAACATGCCTAACAACCCTAGAGAAAACAAACGTTCAAAAAGCTGCAAGTGAATTCTAATGGATCGACGTCGAGAAAGGAAAAAAGATCGACAAGTCACTTTCTCCTATTTCCTAGGTGACATGTACTCTTTATAATTAAAGAAATAGAAATTGCTATGTGTCTTATTTCTAGGTGACATATACAATGACACATCATTCGCTACAAATATTTCACTCCCTTTATCATTACTTTTAATTCAATATCCTCTTTTATACCAAAAAAAAAAAATAATTATAAAATCATTATAAGTTTTAAGACAACTATAATTTTTATGTATAATATATTTTTAATAAAAATTAATTATAAATAATAATTTTTTTTTTAATTTTTTAACATGTTTTAATAAGAATAATAATTTTAATTTATATATATATATATATTGTATTTATAATTATTATAAACAGTAATTTAAATAAACAATTTTTAATTATTTATATATATATTTGGTATGAAGCATCATATTCGGATTTATAAACATTTTACTTTTTTATATGTATTATTTATAAAATTTTATCTAATATAGTAATATTTATTATACCTAATCAAAGTTATTCACTCTCACTTTTTACTTCTATAATTTAAAAAAGTTATTAGGATGATTTCACATTTTTACTATAACAAATTTAAAAATAATTTTATTTTTGGAATAAAAAAAAGCTAGAATGACACCCACAACCATTACTCCCGTTTAAACTCAAATCGCTTCTAATTGGATTTGAATCCGTAAACTTTTGGTCTCTTAAGCTGACTCTACCACTTGACTGCCTTGGTAAACTCAAATCGCTTCTAATTGGATTTGAATCCGTAAACTTTTGGTCTCTTAAGCTGACTCTACCACTTGACTGCCTTGGTAGGATTATGACAAATTAAAGTCTATAGTCTTAAAAAAATGTTCAATATAAAAATTTATCCAATAAAAATTGTGTAAGAAAAATGTGTTAGGTTGCTCATGTTAATTTTTGTTTTTTGTAATGATATTTTAGTTTGATTTCTCTTGTATGATGAACATATATTTTTTATAAAAAGAAATACTGATTTTACTTTATAAAACCATTTGACCCTAAAAATGTTCTGAAATAATTTTGATTTATCTTTTCGAGTTTGATAAAAGGTGTACAACTTCAAAAAGATTTAATTCTCGAATTGCAATTATTACTTAACTATTAACTTAAAAAAATATCATAGTAAATTATTATTATGAATGATTCATTGATACACTGGAATATTAAATTGAATTAGAGTAGAATACAATCATTTATCTAACTCTATAACTATAATTGATAAATCTAAAGAATGAAACAAATCTAACAATTCAACAAGTACAAATCATTTATCTAACTATATAACTATAATTGATAAATCTAAAGAATGAAACAAATCTAACAATTCAACAAGTACAAAATAAATATTTCATTACATATCGAATTGAATTGGATTTAATCTAGAACAAAATTTTCATATTGATGATAATTTAAGAAAACAAATTGTAAGAATATGAGTATTTTCTCACTCCACAAATCTTATACGGAAACAAATATTTTTTTCTTTGAAAATAAAGAATATAATCAAATATTTTTTGGACTAAGTACAAGTTATAACCTTGGTATTAATTATGTACTTTAAATTAATTAGGTAAAATGGGTGATATAAAAATTGAAACAATTAATGGGATTGAAATTCATGAGTTGAAATATAATAGAGAGGACTTCATTCATTCGAGAATTTTTTACCTAATATAAAACGCATTAGATTTTCTTAACTAATAATGAATATAAATAAACAGACTTACAAGAATTTTACACCATATTAAATTTCGTTAAACAAAAAGGAGGACAAAGAAATAGGGTAAAGGGGATTGTGCGCTTAAGGTTGGACCCACAAGGCCCATGCGCATACTCCAAAGGAAACCCTAACCCACTCGAACTATAAATGTATGTTTAACCAGCTCATACTAAATATAATTAAGTATCACTATTTGCGTTTCTTTCAAGATGCTTCGTCTTCATTGTCTAAAAACATTCGTTATCTAGATTGCATTGACATTTTTTGAATTACCTAACTATATCGTGTCATTTGTGTCAAGAATTTGATATAAATTATGGCACATCATATATTTCATCAGAGGTTGATTCCTTCTTATTTACGTTACATTTGGTTGGACCACCACTCATTTATTCAAGGTGTTAAAGTTGGTGACATTAATTTCGCATGGAAAGGTTTTGATACTTGATTTGTGCCATGACCTAAGTCTATGATCTATCCTGATCTATATTTTTTTATTGAGAAAAAGTTGAAATATAGGAGTACGTATTTGAGACTACATCAAAAGATAAAAGTATTACACATCTTGTATCATCCAAAATTATTATTTAAATGATGAATTAAAAAGGTTTAAATGACTAGGGAATTTAAAGTCTTAGTTTAGGCATTATTTTTAAATTTAACTTCATTGGTTGGATTCAATCTCACAACATATTAATATGCAGTGTAATCAATATAGTATTGAATCATTTGGATGATGCCTATTTACTTGAACTTCCTAATTCTCACAATTGTCTAGTCAACTTTAGTAAGTTCTCTGTAAACATGCATAGAATTATTTTTGTGGAACCTTTTAATTTTCCTAAAATTAGAATTAATGAACCAAAATCAGCTAGGGATGTACGTGTAATTTGAGTTAAAATAAAAATGTGACAACATATGCTTTTTATATGATGTAAATAGATTATGTTTTCTTTAATTTTGATACACTAGAAGTTTCCAATCTTCAGGCCACATCATCTTAGGTGATCTTGTTCTGGTTAGTCGGTAGATGAATTAAAGTACCTTGAAGCCACACCAACTTTTAGTAAAACCTCATGAAATAATACACCAAATCATTTGTAAGATACATGTATTGAATCCTTTAAGCTCCAATCTCTTTAGCATGTGGAATAATTTAATTGATTTCTATGGACGAAGAAGAACCCTTGGAGTATTCTTTGATTATCGTGTTCCAAGTAAAGAGATGTAGAATAACAAGTAGGTTGTCGAACACTGAACGTGAAAGTTCAAGTGAGATCTTGATGGACTTAAAAGGAAAAAGAAAATGCAATACTCATTGCAATCAAGAGATGGTTTAATGAAGAGGGATTGGAGTTGAAGAAGATGATTGTGAGTTATTGATTGTCCAAAAGAAGAGCTTGAAATCAACAACAAATCATTTTGCATGCAGGAGGGCATCAAATCGAGATCAAAGGTTTTGTTGGCATTTCAAACAGTATCAAATTGAACCTTATTGAAGAGTCAACAGTCGTTTCTTTGTGTGCCGAGTAAGAAACGGCGACAAAGCTTCTTAGTTTAGATTCATAAATATAATTATTTTTTATCCGCAAGAATATAAGACAAAAATAGAGGCCCACATTATTCTATTTTACATATAAATAATATTATTAAGTATTTTTTAATTAAGTAAAACTAGATACTAATGCAAATAAAGAAAATGTTTATGTTAGAGGTGTGAGTAAATGAAAATATTATATGTAATTCATATTTGTATTACAACAATAACATATATAGTGAGATTTTAAAAACATATATTAGTCAAAGTAAATCCAATACAAATAATCTATGTGGTCAATATACTCACAAAGAATAATGAAACATTGAATATCAAGCAAATATTGATAGGATAATAAATTATTTTGAATTAGTAAATTTCGTTGAAATCATTACAATAAAGTATTTTCTTTTTATTTTCTATATTATAAGATTGCCTATTAAAATCAAATTAGATTCAAATTGATGACTATGATATTTTTGTGTCGATTTTAAAATTATAAATGTATCGAATTTGTCTGCACTATTATCTATAAATACAGTTCTTATTTTGTGAAGTGGATATATATTTATAATTCATATTTACATTTAATATTTATAATAGATATGAATGTCAAAACATTTGGCATGTTGCTAAAAGCGACCTAATAAATTATCTCCAAAATAAATTAGTATAATATTACATATATTTTTTTTATTTATGTTTTATCTCCATAAGATAGAAATTTATCGCTCTTTTATCATAACCCCTCTTCTAGTTTAGCGGCCACAATAGTTGAATATCCTTAACCTCCCTGATGTCTAAGGTTCGAGCCTATTAAACAAAAGTTATTTCTCTGGTTAAATGATTTAAGTGTGTTTTGTAAGGTTATATTTTTATAGTCAAAACAACACAAGTAATGATTCAACAAGTGGTATTGTGGTCAACAAACAAGTTATAAAAATAATATTGAGCTTTAATTTTGTTTTAAATGGAGTAGATGATAAATGATTTTCAAGTGGTATTTAGTTGATTAATTTACAATACTAATTTTACAAAATTAAATTAGTTAGATTGTCATTTATAACTACAATTTGTTCTTCTAAAATAATTTTTTAAATTGAGTTGCTAACATTTTCCCATTCTTATCTATATTTAATTAAATTCTTCATACTTAGTGAATGATACACAAACCACCAAACTTCTTTCATATTTTAGGATCTGTGAAAAGTCCTAGAAACATTATATCAAACAAGATGTCCAAAGGCCGTCAAAGAATTTCCATGGACCAACGTCGGGAGAAGGAAGAAGATCTTCGATTCCATTCTTTAAACGTCATAATGGATTGTACAAAAAGATTAGTTATCTATGCATTGTTTGCGGTTTCGATTTTGTTGTCATGATGTTCTACCCATCAGAGAAACTATACTCATTCGCTTCCCCGAACATAAATCGATTGTAATGCGACTTCTCACCAATCAAAAACTCTATAATATAGGTGAAACAGAATAACTTATGTAGGCTTCTTCTAAATCAACTTTGGATGAACTAACTCATCATTTTATCATGGTACCGAATATTTCGGATCAAGAGGAAAATAGGGGAAATATAAAAGCCAAATGAGGTCAATTATTGATACTCATATTTCAGATCTTTCAGATCTTAGTGATGATCAAGTTCAAATTTTGATGGATTCACTAAAAATAATTCATGATTGTGTGAATGAAAAAATCAGCCAACTCACTCAACTCACTCAACCTAAGGTAGTGGAGGATGTGTTGGTTGTATAAAAAGGTAGAGAGATTCGCATAAGTTTAATATTTATAGTTTATATTATGTTATAATCACAATTAATTGATAAGTTAGTCTTCAAATTTCCATTAAATTTTATCTCTTATAAAAGAAACAATTATAAGAAACAATTGATGATTTATTGATATTATCGTTATCTTTATTTTTAGGCACTTCATTGGATGTCATTAACCAATAGTTTAACATATAGTATAATCACAATGAATTGAGAAGTTAGTCTTTATATTCCTATGAAATTTATTATCTTATGAAAAATATAATTGATGGTTTATATATATTTATTATATCTTAATTTTTATGCACTTCATGGATGTCTTATTACAAATTTATTTTTTTAATTAAGGAGAATTAGTATAAGTTAATATTCATATTTACAGGTTTCATTAATTTTCATTAAGAAGGCCATACATTTAAATTGAGGTCATTACTATAAAGTCTGGCTAGCTTTCTAAAATTATTTTGTTTTTCATATATGAAAATTTTAAGATATCAAACAATTTAGTTTCATCAATTATCTTAAATCTCAGACTTCTTACAATTAAAAGAATTTTATTTAAAAAATATATAAAAAAAGTAAAATAAAATATATTGCATTTTTATTAAGACGGTAATACTTCACCACTAATATTTATCATATACTAAAATATTTATAATTATATAAAATTATATATATATATATATATATATATATATATATATATATATATATATCATCATACTTAACTGAACTTAAAAACTATGATATGGCATGAACTTACTTTTTTATTAACAATATTTATGATTTAGTTTGTAAACGAGTCCAGTGAACTAAGCCGTTCAAACTCGAGCTCGGCTCATTAGGAAAATATTCGGGTTCGAGTTCGGCTCGAGCACGATTAAAACTTTTAAAACTTTTATATTAGAGCTCAAATTTAGCTGGTATGTATTTAGTTAGGCTCACGAGTTGCTCGACTCGTTTAGAGCTTTTTAAGAGAGCTCATTTACAATTTAAAGAATGTTACCTTAAGTGAAGAGTTTCATTTATTGAGTTATTTAATATTAACTTATTAATAAATATTAATATATGTTAGAACAGATTGTGGAAGATAACAAAAACAATCAAAAATTATATTTAACATGGTTAGACAAGATAAATCTTGACTACATCCACCCATAAGATAAACATTAATGAGAAGATTAAAATATAAATTAAATCCTGATAGTATAGGATTATGATACGAAAATAGATACATAATTGGACTAAAAAATGATACTCTTAAAACAAAAAATTATGATTTCAAAAGTGTTTAGTTGCACCTTAAATAAACTACTAGGAATATAAAATACTAACTGAAATAGTATCCTAATAGATATTGAATCCTAACATATATTTTTTTTGAAAAAACGACTTAGCGTCATTTCATTAAAAATTCTCAAAAACGAAAAAAAAACACGAGTTTAAGAGATCATTCTAGACATGCCTAGAATGATTTTGAAGCCGTAACATTCTGAATAAAAGTTAAAAACGTAAATGAATTATCTGTTTACAATGCTTTCAATTCTAGTGAGTTTAAAAAACGGTAAATTCCAGTTCTGCTCCGTGCTTGAAATTCCTCTCCAAGTTCCCGCGAGGGCGCTACAATCCGATACAATATCTTTCCATAACTCGTCAATGCTCATGCGGGTTCTGTCATATACCCTTGCATTCCGTTCTTGCCAAATGTTATACACCACTGCTTCAAAGCCGCACTTGAACACGCTTGTTGCAAATCTATTTCCCTTGGCTTTGAGTAGTGTCGCTTCTTTGATTTCATTCCATTCGCTCGGGAAACTGATCAGCTCTAGGCTTTTATAGAATCTGTCCCAAAGCTCCGAAGCAATACAGCAGCTCACGAATAGGTGATCTATGGTTTCTTCATTTCCTATGCATAGAAGACAACTCGCATCCGGAATGCTCATATACTTACTGATACGATCACGTGTGCTGAGTCTTTCCCAGAAGGCGAGCCATAGGATGAACTGGTGTCGAGGGATAATCTTCGTTGACCATACAAGAGGAGACCATTCTACTTTCTACGCTTTTTCCCGGATTACATCCCATATTTTCTTCAATACCAGCTTCTCATTGTCCTCAGCTTTCCATTCATGAATATTCGGTCTGTCGTGTAGTTGTATGTTACTTATATGATCAAGTATTCTCTTTCCTTCTGGAATTTTTCTCAAGAGCAAGTTCCAATTCCCGTCTTTGATGTCTCTGATTTTTGCTTTTGCGCAGTCCTTTCTGATATGAGTATTTTAAAACTCCTCCTTGTCGATGATAGGCTGATTTTCAAACCAAGGGTCGTGCCAGAATAGAGTGCCTTTCCCGTCCCCTAGTCGGATGTCATAAAGATCTGCAATATCGCTTCTTAGTTTAAGAATCTTTTTTAGAGACCAGCTCATACCTTCGTGAATTTTGCAGGTCCAGATGCTGGTTTCATGTTTCATAAATCTTGTATGCACCCATTTGATCTATAGTGATTCCTGATTGCGCTCCAAAGCCCACAGATGCTTGAAGGTTAAAGCCTTGTTCCACTCGATACAGTTCTTCAAGTCGAGGCCTCCCTCGTCCTTCGGTTTGCAGAGAGCGGTCCATTTGACTTTCTTTCCTCCTCTTCCACTACTACCCCAGTTAAAGTTTTTCATCAGTGTGTCGAGTTCCTTCATTACCTTCTTCGGAATGACCATTTGCTGCGCCCAATAACCAACTATACCCATAACCACGGTTTTGATAAGTTCGATCCTCCCTGCATAAGAAAGTTTTTTCGCTGTCCAGCCAAATATTGTCTTTTTTACCTTTTCAATCAGTGACTTGTAGTGTGAGATCTCGATCTGCTTCGCAGTTAACGGAATTCCTAAGTACCTTATGGGAAAGCTGCCTTCCTTGATGCCCACGATGTTGAAGATGTTCTGCTTTGTTTCGTCCTTCACGCCTCCATAAAATGCCACACTTTTGCTTTCATTAATAGTTAAACCCGTTACCTCAGAAAAAAAACGTTAGTGCAGCCTTAATAGTTTTAATGGAATCAACGTCTGCATGCGCTAGAATGAACAAATCGTCAGCAAAGCATAAATGTGTTACCTCCTCTACATCACAGAATGAGTGAAAGATGTATGGACGATTATTTCGGAATATCACGAAGATGCTCTCAAAGATCGCCATGATAGCTACGAAAAGGTAAGAAGAGAGGGGGTCCCCTTGCCTTACCCCATTTTCACCCTTGAAATAGCCTCTGTGGACTTTATTGACGCTAACAACAAAGCAGGATGATGAAACGCATTGCATAATCCAATCGATAAAAATCATAGGAAAAGAAGAAACAACCAGAAAGTCTCGAATGGCTTCCCATCTAACAGAATCGAAAGCTTTCTTGATATCTATTTTGAAAGCCACTCTCGGGGATATTTTCTTTTTCCCGTAGCCTTTTAATAGGCTCTGCATGAGAAGAATATTATGAGAGATTGTCCTACCGAGGATGAATGCAGATTTATTATTTTTCCTATAACATTTTTAAAACGTTTAGAAATGATTTTTGAAATTATTTTATAAATCACATTGCAGCAGGAAATTGGTCTGAAATCTTGTACTTTCTCAGGTACCGCAGTTTTGGAGATCAAGGTTAGGACTGCTGTATTCCATTACTTTAACATCTTCCTGTTTTTGAAAAACTCCAGAACCCCATTAGTAACATCTTTACCCACATCTGACCAATTATCTTTGAAGAACTGTGCATTAAACCCATTAGGACCCGGGCTTTTATTCCCATCAATACTAAATAGAGCTTCTTTAATCCTAACCTTCGTGACCACCCTTATCAACTCACGACTATCTTTTGTAGAGATTTTCCTATCAATAATTTGATACAAGGTATTCAGGTGACTTTGATGCTGCTTTCTTGTACCCATAAGCTGCTTATAGAAATCAATAGCCAGATCTTGGACACCCTTTTGACCCTGAACATATTCACCATCATCATTCTTCAGCCTGTACACATTGTTTCTCATGTTTCTAGCCTTGCATTTTCTGTGGAAGAAAGCTGTGTTTTTGTCACCCAACGAAAGCCAGCTCTGTCTTGATTTCTGTCTAACAAAATTCTCTTCAAGCAGACTCAGCTTCCTGAAGTTTTAAAGCGCATATCTTTTTGTTTCATTGAGTTTTTCATCACTATCATCCCTTAATAACTTTTTCTGAACCTCTTCATATTCTTCTCTAGCAACGAGAACTCTATTGGAGATATTGCTGAACCTCTTCTTGTTAAAACTTTGGAGATGATTCTTCAGGAGCTTAAGTGTTACGCCCTAAATTCCTACTTTCATGCACCTAAATCAAGGCAATTTCGGACATAAATGCGGAAACGCTAGGGTGCCTATCTGACCCGATCATTGAAAAGATTGATAGAAAATACGGTCCTACGGTCTCGGTCCCTCCTTCCACATACATCTCCAACACCACGCTTCCGCTCCAACTCTTCCTTCACCTGTCACATAAAATCCGCTAGCTGGATTCCTACACCACACAAGCATAGTGAGTCTACGGACCCAGCAAGCATTTATAAGAAAACCATTTAAGCCATTGCATCCATGAGGGTTTTTAAGGGTATCTCATCAATCAATCATGTATAGTTGCATACTGAGCACATATTCGGGTCCTTAGCCCGGAGAGCTGATCCTCCGGGGTGGGCATCCCTTCGTCAATTCCTCCAGCCATATTTGAGAGCATCGGACCACCAGAGCTCATCCTGCGTGGCCATCCTCTCGTATCGGTCAATTCCTCTATGATTATCTCTTAGATTCCATAGCCCTTAACTCAAAACCATCCTTCTTTAGAAAACCATGGACTTGCAATGAACTCATGCTTTGAAACCAAATGCATCGTTTATATAAAGTAAATGATAAATAGCACTGTGTGGGTTTTAGAAAGCGTATAGAAAAGTACTTGCCTGAGAATTCCTTGTTTGCGGAATCTTCGGTCGGACCACTCGGCCCTGGGTGCCATCATCCACGGTCGTAGATCTCGGTCTGGACCGCAGATTCCTCGGTCAAGAAAAACGTAATTTTAGGGTGTGACAAACTACCACCCTTATAATGAATTTCGTCCCCGAAATTCGATCATAAAGGATGTACAAATAGTGTGTTTGTGAAAAATGGTTTCATGAAAAACATTACTTCCAACCATTATGAAAAACGATTTCATGTCATGCAAAAACATCATTTAAAAACAATTTACAGACATGAAGGCCTTGGAGGTGCATCTGCAGGAGCATATGTGTGAAAGTACTAAGGTTCGGACTTGTTGCTCTGATACCAAGTTGTTACGCCCTAAATTCCTACTTTCATGCACCTAAATCAAGGCAATTTTGGACATAAATGCGGAAACGCTAGGGTGCCTATCTGACCCGATCGTTGAAAAGGTTGATAGAAAATACGGTCCTACGGTCTCGGTCCCTCCTTCCACACACATCTCCAACACCAAGCTTCCGCTCCAACTCTTCCTTCACCTGTCATAAAATCTGCTGGCTGGATTCCTACACCACACAAGCATAGTGAGTCTACGGACCCAGCAAGCATTTATAAGAAAACCATTTAAGTCATTGCATCCATGAGGGTTTTTAAGGGTATCTCATCAATCAATCATGTATAGTTGCATACTGAGCACATATTCGGGTCTTTAGCCCGGAGAGCTGATCCTCCGGGGTGGGCATCCCTTCGTCAATTCCTCCAGCCATATTTGAGAGCATCGGACCACCAGAGCTCATCCTGCGTGGCCATCCTCTCGTATTGGTCAATTCCTCTATGATTATCTCTTAGATTCCATAGCCCTTAACTCAAAACCATCCTTCTTTAGAAAACCATGGACTTGCAATGAAAACATGCTTTAAAACCAAATACATCGTTTATATAAAGTAAATGATAAATAGCACTGTGTGGGTTTTAGAAAGCGTATAGAAAAGTACTTGCCTGAGAATTCCTTGTTTGCGGAATCTTCGGTCGGACCACTCGGCCCTGGATGCCATCATCCACGGTCGTTGATCTCGGTCTGGACCGCAGATTCCTCGGTCAAGAAAAACGTGATTTTAGGGTGTGACATTAAGCTTCTTAGAAACCCTGTACATGTTGGAACCTCTGACATTTTTTGACCATACTCTTTCGAGAATACCTTTGAATTTATCATTATCCATCCAGAAATTGAAAATTTTAAAGGGCCTTTTGAACCTTTCTTCCTTTTCCCAGAACAATTTAATCGGGCAGTGATCAGATATACCCGGATTCAAAACATGAAGTTGACTTCTCGGAAATTGGTTAATCCAGTTCACATTTACCAGACATCTGTTAATTCTACTTTTTCTAATTTGCTCATTTCCTCTCGTAGAAGACCAAGTGAAGAAGTTGCCAAAATTGGTAGGCTCGATACAACCCATATCTTTGATGCAGTTATTAAAGTCAACCATATCCCGAGTAATTTCAGATTCTGGACTACGATCAGATTCGTTTCTGATTACATTGTAATCACCGAGGACAGCCCAAGATTTATCAATACCGATCCAGTTTCTAAGTCCAATCCAGAGGAGTCTTCTGTCAGTGCATGAGTTGCTACCATAGATAATAGCAAGATTAAACACGATTCTTGTGATTCTGTCTTTGACCTCCACCAGGATTGCTTGATCATTCAAAAAGAGAGTCATCACCTCAACAACTTTGTTATCCCAAATAACCCAGATTCTGCCCGTTTTGTCATTTGAGTTGTGAATGATTTTCCATCTACTATCAATACACAGTTTGCTAACCTTCTCAACGTTCCGACTTTTGACTTTTGTCTCAAGAATACCCATAATAGTTATCTTCTAATTCTAATGATCCTCTTGATTTCTTTACATTTTATAGGGTCATTGAGTCCCCTTATGTTCTATGTCACTATATTCATGAATGAATATAAGTGTTGGGTTCCTGACTTTCCAGGCTGTCCTGGACCTCTTCATTAGAGAAATCATAAGCATCACTTGCCTCACTATCCTCAATGGCTACAGTTTGATTACATGGAATACTATTGTCATTGAGTGAGGGTTGCCTCATGTAGATCTCATCTTCTCCCGTGATAGATTTAGTAGCTTCTAGATCCAAGATCTTTCTGCTTTGTCTTCGATTTTCATCTTGTTCTTCTTTAGTAGGTCTTTTCTGACTTTGAACCTCTTCACTACTGGATTCATGTTTGTTATCGGTTTCAATTCGCCCTACTTTAGAACTAAGGCTCACTACCTTATTCAAGACCAAATTGTCTTCTTCTGCACTTAATGTTTTGATTTCACAAAACCCAAGATTTCCCAGTCTATTTTCAAGAGATTCTTTATTACTTATTCCAAGAATCTCATGTTCATCATCTCGAAAGGTGGCTATGAGCCCAAGGATCAGGTCATTTCGAATTTTGCTGACATTGTTTTTTCGGTTCCTACTTGCATTCTTAGAACTGTCAAGAGTAGACTCACGACCTATCGGAGTGCCTTCAGATCCAATTTTTCTTGTTTCATATGGGCCAAGTATTCCCCGTCCCATAGATCATTGAATTTCAGAAACTTTGGAACTAGGACATGTAGTTACTTCAAGACCAGTTCTTTGATCAGTATTAGGATCGGTGGAGTTAGGACCAACAATAGTATCATCCACAATAATAGGACTTGTGCCAGTATCAGGACCAATATAGCCGGGATAGAAATGGTTGCACATTTTTCA
Organism: Impatiens glandulifera; assembly: GCF_907164915.1. Taxonomy (NCBI): domain Eukaryota; kingdom Viridiplantae; phylum Streptophyta; class Magnoliopsida; order Ericales; family Balsaminaceae; genus Impatiens; species Impatiens glandulifera. Next base: position 18,612,554 of record NC_061866.1, on the reverse strand, counting down.
TCAAGACCTGTAGTAGCAAGTCCGGTAGCTTGAGTAGTTTCATGATCAACAAGTCCAAGACCAGGCTTAATATGGTCAATATGGCTAGGAACAGTAGCTTTATGAGAAGCTCTAAGACCGGTTTGTCTATGTCCAACTTTATCAGGATCGATATCTTGACCAGGACTGACATTTTGAATAGGACCTATTCTTGAGAAAACAGAATCCCTAGGACCGGTGCCCTGAACATGACCAATATGATCAACGTTAGTAGGGCCAGCTTGTACCCTAACCCACTTAATTCTTTTTCCTATATTCTTCCTTACCCTTATCTGTTCTTTCTTTTGTATGCCCATCTTATCATCCTCAGTGTGTTCATTGCTGTTAAGTTCAGACCTGTTCACATTTCTCTCAACCTGAGCCTGGTTAGAGTCATTGATATCGCTTACTTGAGTGTTGTTATTGGCCTTCGATTTTAGATTATTATTGACTGGACATTTATTTGTAGCGTGTGTGAAAGTGATACACCATATACATCGATTTGGTTTCCATTCATATTGTACTCCAATGTCAAATAAATTTCCCAGTCTATCTTTAAGTTCAAGCTTGATTGGAAGAGAGCTACTTGGATGGATTTCGACACTAACTCTGGCCACAGATGCACGCTCGTAACCTTCCATTGCTGGGTCAAACATATGTGTGGTGGAACATTCTTGAGATTCACCCAGATTTGTTCAAGTTCAGGTGGTCTATGATTAGTATTAAGTTCCTTGCTCCACTTGTACAACTTGAATCTTTTTCCCCTGATAAAAGTATATTCGCTCTCTATGATCGACTTTATTTCTCTTCCATTCCTGAAGGATAGAAAGTAGAATCCGTGATCATTGATTGTGATCCTCTCTAGACTAGAGGATTCCCACTGACCCATCAACGTTCTTTTAACCTCAGCAAATGGTGCCTTCATGTTGCCCATAAAATGACCAAATATGACAAACTCCCATGCCTTGACACATTTTTCTTCAATTTCTGGTGGGAGCTCAAACCGGTGCGGATGATCAAGTGTAATTACCTTTGGGAATAAGGTGTCGATCTGGAATTTTCCCTTTTCTGGATCGCTCATGGCATTTCCATTCCACACATTTCCTTCTTGCCAGGTTTTGTTTAGGTTGCTCATGATTGTGTACACCTTTGTTTTATTACATTTCGAAATTTCCTTCATGACGTCAACCGTCCACTTGATCACTTCATCATATTGGTCTTTGTTAAAGAGATTCCAATTCTTTAGATAGTGACTGTTGAACTGAGCATTCAACTGATCATTTCTTTCTTGGGGCATCGTAATCTCTTGTTTATTAATTTGGAAAAACAGCTTCTTTATCTGGTTTCTCAGTCCTGCCAAATTTGCTATTTCGTTTTTCCTCATGGACCACGTTGGACCAGCAGTAGGATCCTTGTTATCAGCCTGAGTATTTTCTTTGCCAGGAATTACAGCAGTAGGAGGAGCTGAAGAGATGACTGTTTCAAGGATGTTATCTTTCCTGACTTGTTTGTTCTTTTCGGCCCATCTAACCCTTATATTTCCCACAAAACCGTTGCCTTCAATTGTTCCGATCTTTTTTAGAATATCCCCTTTAGTGCTCTTCTCTTGTATATAAGTTTTCCTCTTTTGAATGCTATCAATTGGCATTTCAGGATCCAGATTAACGAGTGGAGAAAACGCACCTAGGTTCAATATCTCAAGGTTAGGTGTCACAGTTTCCTTGGGATTTACTTCAGCATTCTTCTTAGAACTTGAGTTATTTGCCTTCATGTTTTTCCTTTCTTTTATTTTCGATTCATTCTTACCCTTCTTAGCTGTTTTAGAATTATTCGATCCGGTTTCTTGATCGATCTTTTCAATTTCAGCACTTATTTTGGAAGAATTATGCCTCTTTGCTTTTGGTTTGATCTTTGCTGCCGATATCTTCCTCATGGACTTATGATATTCGAGGTCGCATATTATTGTTTCATCATAGTCAGTGCTATCGTCTGATTCCAAATCAACATCTATGTTTTGGTTCTTTTGTTTCGACCGGTGGCTCATAGCTATGTTAGTAGATTTATTATCTTGGCGATTAGGACCGGTAGAAGGTGGATATGTGATGTCAGGACGGGCATTTAAAGAGATAGGACCGACATTTAAAGAGATAGGACCGGCATTAGAAGAGCTAGGACTGGTATTAGAAGATCTAGGACTGGAATTAAAAGAACTAGGACCAGCATTTGAAGAGCTATGACCGGCGTTTGAAGAGCTAGGTCCGACATTTGAAGAGCTAGGACCGGCATTTGAAGAGATATGACCAATGCCATGAGTAGTTTTAGTGTGTCCAGGATCGGCGTGTTCAGGATCAATGACTTATCCACCCTTGTTAGACCCAACTTTTTTGCAACCAAATTATCTTTTTCAGATCCAGCCAAGCAAAAACCGTTGGCTAACCCCATATTAGACCCGACCAAGCGAAAACCGTTGGCTAACCCCTCATCAGACCCGGCCAAGCGAAAACCGTTGGCTAATTCTTCTAGTTTCATACATTCTTCACCTCTTATACCCTGACTTATATTCTGACCCAACTTATTTGTAGCTTCCATGAGATCCATACCCAGACCCATATTGTCATTCATGATGTCATCAATGAACGAATCAATATAATTTCCAGCCAAGCTTTCACTATTGGCTATACCAGTCAAGTTCAGTTCATCATCCTTTAGATCTGTATTATTAGGCTTTTCTAATTTAGCTGAATTTATTTTCATTAATACCTCTAACTCAGATCCAATTTCTTCAGTGTTTCCAGATTCTGTTAGACTATGTCCTTTAACAGTTTCAGCTAGATGTGCAGGCTGTTTAGAAGATCCTGCAATTTTAGCCTCAGTTTCAGAATCCTGGGCGCATTTAGAGTCTTCTGTCCAACCTTTTTCAAGCCTAGTACATAGTCTGGATATCTGACTTTCCATTTGATCCTTAGAAGGACAGGTAGACTTAGCATTCTGATCATTAATGGAACCCGAGACTTTTAGATTTGCAAGATTTCTCATTGCAGAATAAGACTCTGAAATTATATCATTCTTTGGACCTAATGGACTCTGAGAAGCTGATATCTCCAACCCTGTAGAGGCAATTTCAAAATGATTTATTTTTCCCAGTTTAGCATCCTCTCTAGCAGGACCGGTAAAATTTGTTTTTTGATCTTTCTCTGTACCTGAATTACCCAAACTGTCATGTTTTCCTGCTTCTGAAACTGACCCCGACCTTGTAATATTCTTTGAACCTATTAATTCTCGATCAACAGTCTTATTCAGCTCTGTCATACTTACCTCAATAGGAACACAAGTACCAACTTCAGTAGGATCATTCAAAACAGACATAAATCTCAGCATAATGTTTTCACCCGATTAAGAAACAGACCCCAATTTTGAGCTTTCAATAGGACCCAATAAACCTGTACAATTTATGTCATTTTCCTGCATTACCTTAGAGTCTTTTTGACAGATTATCTCCAACATTGGGACCGAATTTTCAGCACAAGCGACCCGATTGTCATCAATTTCAACAAGACAAGATTTCAAATCCAATTTCCCAACAGAATGACCGGTCAGGTATAGGGTACCAACCAGCGACTCTAACGGTCCATTCTGTGCAGCAAGTCCAGTAACAACATAATTTTCCGGAATTAAAGTCCTATCATTTCTATGTGCAGTACTGTCTTTTCCTATCAATTAAATCCTATCATTTCTATTATGAACATGCATATTGTTACAGTATGAATCCCCAATAGAACTATTCTCATGGAATTCATCAGCATGTGGAAAAGAACTCATACCCGATGATGTATTTGGCATAGAATCAATATGCGCATCTTCTCCGTTGTTTAAGACTTCATCCATGATTTCTGGCTTCTGCTTCATGGGATTGTTAAGAGACCTGCGAGTTCGTCTATCAGACCTAGCCTTGCTGCTTGTCGACGACCCCTTCAGCACCTTCTTAGGATCATCAGGGCGGACTTGAAGGACGCCCTTGCCCGAGTAACTACATTGGACGGGCGCGTACCAGTCATTGGAAAGATGAAGCGCAAACTGCTTAATCTTTAAAGGAGCCACAGAGGTTGGAATTCTACAGCAAAGGGTGAGCGCAAACAGCACGATTGGAAACCAATCGCACCGGAACAGGGGCTTGAAAATAATTGCTCAAACAAGAAAGAGTTTAAGAAATTTTGGAACAATCTATAGCTACGAAAGCTTCCTCCTGACCGAACACTTGATTCAAACGGCGATAAAGAAGTTCAATGGAGACCTACCCGCGCCTCGCGGTGTGGTTTGATGTCCCGACCGAGGTCCGAACTAACCTGTAAACGAAAAGTGAGAAGAGGAGGGCGACCGACGCCGATTTGACGTCAAGTCTCTGTAGAAGGGGGTTTGACGAAATGCTCCGGTCAACGGTAAGAGAAGATGACCGCGACCGTTCCTTGCACAACAGAACACGTTCCAGAGGGCGCACGACAACCGATCGAAGGTGCTGGAGGATGGCGGCTGACTTCCGATATAGAAGCGCGGTCGCGACAAGAATCCGTGTCGTTTGTGTTGTTCGTGTCGATCGTGCCGATTGTGCCGATCGTGCCGAAAACGACCTAAAGATCCGATCTAGAAACTATAATCGTGATTTCTCTCTATTCCTCCGTTCAAATTGAAATTTCTTCGGTCAGATTGTAGGGGGAAAGAGACGCACCTGCTGGAGAAATTTGAGATCATTCCGACGTCAAAAGCTCCGGCGGCGTTGATGTGCCGGTCGTGCCCGATGTGAGAAAAAAAAATCTCCAAAGAAAATTTCTCTCTCTAAGTGCGTTTTGAATTTTTGAGTTTATATAATTTTAGAAAATACAAAATGAGGTCTGTCCATTAATAATTTACTCAATAATATATTTATAAATATTAGACAAGGTTTTAAACCAACCTCTAAACGAACATATTGATGAGCTCATAAACGAATTTCAAAACAAATATTTTTACAAGCCTCTGAACCAACCTATTCGCGATCCCATTATCAAGCCTCTTTACGAGCATATTAACAAACTGAATATAAAAAATTCTACCTTGACTTGTTATATTTTTAAGCTTTTAAACAAGCTCATAAAATTAACAAATTTACCGAGACAAATTAGTTTAGCGAGCTTTGTCATCGTATACTATCTCTCTCCAATACTATTTTTCTTAATTAAATTTTGTTTTACCATATATATATATATTAATATTAATTTAAATTTTTTATTAATTGAATTTAAAATTAAATATTAATTAACAAAAACCTCCAATAAATACCATATATATATATATATATATATATATATATATATATATATATATATATATATATATATATATATATATATATATATATATAATTATCTATATTAACATATAATTATCTATATTAATATTAATTCAAATTTCTCATTAATTGAATTTAATATTAAATATTAATTAATAAAACCTACAACAAATACCATATTTTATTTAAAAAGGTAAGTAGGAGGAAAGAGAGAAGAGAGAGAAATTATTTAATTTTTTCAGCGAATCATATTGCCACCACGTCATTCCCTCTCTTATTCCCTCACCAAATTCTCTCCCTATAATTTCTCATTTCTCATATATATATTCTTGATTTTCTTGTGCGGTCATGTTTCTGGTCGGTTTAGATGCTTGACCGGTTGAGTTTCTTAACCGGTTTATTAATTTGACCGGTTCGGTCCTTTGCCTGTTCCTGCACAAGAGTTTTGTTTTTGTTAAGTTTTATTTAACCGATCTAATTTAATCTAACAATTTCTCCCTTTTTGATTATTTTATTTAAAATATTCAAAATTTTGTAAGAGTGCAAATGTAGGCCGGTTTTGTTTTGAGGATTTTATTTGGCCGAATTTTTGGAAACTGACTTGGGAGAATTTTTCGAAAAATTTTGGAAAATTTTGAGAAAAATTTTGAAAATTTCTATCTTTTATCTTATCAATTTCTCCCTTTTTAATTATTTTATTTAAAATATTCAAAACCATGCAAGAATTGAGATATAGGCCGGTTTCCAAAAATCACTTTATATATATATATATAAGAAAACACTAATTCAAAAAGCTATATATATGATAATCGAAGTAAACATAAGTAAAGATAGGATCTGAAGCCCCTATTTCTTCGATTTGGACGGCAAGAATTGTTCCATCATTGCATCTGTGGGTTGTCCCTTAGCCGGCCTGGAGGAGGGACCTTGACCGCCTGAGGTGCCGGTTTGAGGAGATAACGGTTGACCGATCGTTCTGATTGGAATTGCATCTAAAACCCGCTGTCTTGTGAGTTGCGGCTGAACATCTTCTTCGAAATCATCCTCGGTGTGCAAAGCCGGGTTGAGAGGAGGGTCAACAACTGTCTCGGTGATTCTGTCTAGCAGTAAGTTTACTTTCTCCTTCTTTGAAGGAGCTTTCCTTTTACGTGTGGCCGGAGCCGATGAGGAGACAACCGCCTGGGACTTCTTGTGAGACTTGGCATACTCGTCGAGCAGTTGTTTCTGAGCTTGTAGCCGCTTAGCATCTTCGGCTTCTTGAGCCGCTATGGACTTTGCAATTTCCGGTGCATTTACGGCCATTTCTGCATATGGGCGGCTATGTTCGCATCAGTTGCTACCGCTTCCTTCTTTTTCCGCGTCTCCTCGTCCAACGCATCTTGAAGTTGCTGGGCCGCGAGGGCATTCGCCTCCTCAATTGCCTTATCCGCAACAAGTTTGGCCGTTATTAACTCAGTCACCTGTTCGGTGACCGCCTTGAGATCAGCCTCAAGCTTGGTGTTCCTTTCCTCAAGACTTGCATTCTTTTCTTCAAGACTTATGACCCTGTCGAGTGTTGAACCGGCTTGGGCACTTGACCGCACCAGGTCCTCATCGACCTTTGTCAGCCGTTGCTCGGTCTCTTCTTGAGACTGTTCCATCTCTACTATCCTTTGGCTGACCGACTCGAGGTCATCCACCAACTTCGGAGTCATATCCTCCAAGGCCTTGGTTCACTTAAGATGAGCGTCGTACAGTACATTGGCATTACCGTAGTTGGTTTCGACCGACGTGATCCGCTTAACCGCCTTGCCAAGATCATCCCTTGTTGTCTTGGCTATCTTGACCGCTTGGACCGCGGTTTTCTTAATTTTCTTCTTCCAAGGTCGAACCACGTCGTTGACAAATTCTTCGATGATAGATATGACCCTCTCTTCCGTAATGGCCGGTTCTGAATCCCCGGGTGGAGCGGATGCTCGTGTGTCGGTGAGAGGCGTCTCTGTCCTTTCGTCGGTCATGTTGATAGTCTGATCCGCTGGAGGAGAGACTACCACTCATCGATCGGGATATAACTGCCATCATCCCTATGAGACGGTGAGTTCGTCGTATCTTGATGCTCAGGCACCGCTTCAAGCCGCGCCACTTCATCGGTCAACTCCCTTTCCTTGACCGCAAGCAACTCCAATACCAAGAGTTGTAGTTGGGAATTCGGTGTTTCGGAGTGTGCTTTTCTCTAAGGCATTGAATGTGTTCGGTGAGTTTTAGTAACCGAGCACGAGGTTCTACTAATGCGTATCGGTCTAAGGCGGTTTTGGTATCTTCAGCCTTTGTGAGGGTGATGACTTCCTCCTCCATCTCCATCAACTTTTCGAATTTTTGGCCAACGGATAGACCCGGTAGCATGTCTTTGTAAAATAAATGATGTCGGTGTTGAATCCATTGACATAGTACTTCGGACGCCTCGCGACCATGCTGGTTGATTTCCTCCATGATTTTGCTTACGATATTCTCGGCCACCTCCTGGTGTTGTCGTTAGCGTGAACATCTTCTTCCCCAGGGCCGTCTGCACCGGTATCAGCATTGTCAAGACTGGCCGATTGATCCTCGCTTATCTGGTCTTCCCCTTTACCGGACTGATCTTCTTCGGTATTGTGGGAATTTGTTCGGTCAGAGCTGGAGGCCGAATCATCCTCATTGGGTGTTTCGGACCGCGGATCAGCAGATTCGATCGGTTGTTTGTCTTTCTTGCCTCCGGATTTTTCTTTTACCGGAGCTGCTTTCTTTACGGCTCCCTTCTTCCTTTTGTCGTCTGTAGAACCAGAGGCCTTTCTTTTTCTCTTCTTGTCCGTGAATTGGCGGGACCTTATGATTTTTCTTGACGAAAGAAGAACACCAGGACCGGTGTTGATGTTGTGTTGGAGCATAATCTTCTCAAGTGGGATGGCATATCCCCATGACCGGGTGGAATCCAATTTTACCATTTCACAAAAAGTTATTGAAATTACCTTCGCCCAGTTTATTCTGATGCCGTTTACTAAACCGGAAAGCATTTCGATTTTCGCTCGGGTGAGACTATCATAGTTTCCCCTCTTGCTTGGACCGATTTTGTGAAGATATCACATAGCGGTCTGTACTCCAGTCGAAGACTTGTTTTCTTTCCGGAGACCCCGATAGGAACCTTAGTTTCCGAAAGAACTTGGCAAGCCGCTTCGAAAGACTCTTGATCTAAGGTTGCCGGGAGGTTGGTTCCTTCTGATGGCAGGCGTAGTATATCCGCAACTGACTCTTCTGTCAATTCTAGCTGCTGACCGCTGACGGTTGCGGTTATTTTTCTTCCGGCGAGAGATGCGGTTTGGAAAAATTCCTCCACCGCTTCCTGGTATAAAACGAACGGACCGCCTAGGAAGTATTCGAGTCCGGACTCGGAGATCCGGGATAGGACTTGCTTTTCCGGAGCCGAACCGTTTGCTCGGATTTCTTCAAAGTTGACTTGGACGATATGTTTGAACAGTGTAGAATCGCGACCCATTGTTGATGATTTAATCGAGAGAGCAAGAGAAAACTGTTTTGAGAGAGTTTGAGAGCTAGAGAGAGAAAGCCGTTTCGCGTAAGAATGAAATAAAATGGCCAAGGACCCTATTTATAGTTGCGGTTTGGAATCCCAACCGTCGCAAACCTTCCCATCATCTTTAGGCGGGAATTTTCCCTCCAAGTGCATTGGGCGGCAAACAATGGGCGGCAAGCCGAAGGCGGGAAAAGATCGGCGGCAAATCAAAGCGGGAAACCAAAGGCGGGATATTTGAGCGAGAGTTTTTGGGCGGGAAATTTCCCTCCAAAGAATTTGAGTGGTCTTTTGATTTCGGTTTTGATGAGGCGGTCCCTTTTTGAAACCGTTTATGAAGTGGTGTGATTTATTAACCGCGATGATGCGATTTTTTGATTTTGACCGGATTTTTCAACGAATACGAAGTGATTTATCGATATTAACCGGTTAGTTAGATGGATGTTCTGATTTTGCAACTTTTGACCCGGTTATTAAACTGAAGTAGATTTTTATTGAAGAAAGAGTACAAGATAGAAACCGATACATGGATCGGTTTAGAAATAGGAATACATAAAGATACAACTTATGTAATAACTACCCTAGAAAGCTTTTCTTCCACCCCATCCATATCAAGAATGTTCGAAGGAGATGTCGGTGTGCCCGGTCCAAATTCTGGACGATATTTGAGAATGAGCCGACTTATATGAGGAGCGTATCCAAGACCTTTCTTGGTCAGCACCATAGTTTTCAGATTTTGGAAAATGACCGATGACCAATTTATAGGCGTATTGCTAACAATGTAGGTCATCATGTCAAACATTCTTTTCGAGTAGCGTTGATTCGGAGATTGGCAAATGATAGATCGGTTAACAATCTCATAGAGGAGTTGGATGTGGTGGGCAAGGCGGGTTTTCAGCCCGTAGTTCTCCACCGGTACATCGGTTCCGGAGAACATTTCAGAGTAGTCGGTCGCCGCACTTCCCACCCTTGTTGGGAAATCGGAAAACCCTTCTGTGGGCAGGTTGAACATTTGAGCAAACTCGTTTTCATCCCGCCAGAAGGTGTGATCTCTCACTGTGGAAACAATGTAGTTTCCTCTTATATAGGATAGGAAATGTATAAAAAGTTAACTAGAAAAATAAGTCGACTAACTCTATTTGCATGATAGCTAAACATGATCAAAAATGGCTTTGTCATAAGAGACAAAATCATCTAAACTTTAAAACTATTAACACTATCTGATTTAATGAACTAGTTGAAGGCATTCTTAAACTAACCTTTTCAAAAGATAAAATATGTTTTTCATGTCAAATGGGTAAACAAATTACATCAACTTTCAAAAGTAAAGGAAAAAATTCAATCTGCAAGATACTTAGAGTTGTTACATATGGATCTTTTTGGCCCAGTTCAGATATTAAGCTTAGGAGGAATGAAGTAAACCTTAGTAATTATTGATGATTATTTTAGGTTTACATAGGTTATTTTCATACCATCAAAAGATCAAGCTACTCATAATTTTATTAAAATACTCAAAAGAGTACAAAATGGAAAATCAATAAAAGTGAATAAAATTAGAAGTGATAGGGGTACTAAATTCACTAATATGACTCTATCTTTCTACCTTAAGGAATATTGAATTAGACACGAGTTGTCTAGTGCCAGAACTCCACAATAAAACGGTTTGGCTGAAAGGAGAAACAAAACTTTAAAGGAGGCAGTTAAATCAATGATAGATGACTCCGGTACAACTCAAAGGCTTTGGACAGAGGCTATTAACACAACATGTCATACTCAAAATTGGTTAATGATAAACAAAAGATTTAATAAAACGCCCTATTAAATTTATTATGTAATGTTCCAAATATTAAATACTTTAGAATTTTTGGATGCAAATGCTATATTCATAATAATGGTAAAAATCATTTGACCGCTTTTGAAGTCAAATCTGATGTAGGCATTATGTTAAGATATTCTTCTGTCAGCAAAGCATATAGAGTATACAATAAACAAACTCTAACTATTGAAGAATTATCCCATGTTGTGTTTGATGAATCTGTTGAAAGTAATACCCTATATCCATTGATTTGTCTAACAAAATGGAGGATGCCTATCTCCAATCTTATAGCGATGATGAAGCTATAGTGGTCAACCGAAATATTGCTCCTAACCAAGTGGTCGAAAATGTTGTATCTCAACAAAATCAGACCACAACTCAACAGACCGATAGTCTAGTTAACAATGAGCATATCGGTCGGTCAAATGTTGATCAATCAACCGATCAAACAAATCTTGACCAAATAATCGGTCGCTCAAAGAGTATTTCAGAACCAAACTTCAAATGGAATAAAAATCATCCTCTTGAGCTAGTAATATGTGACCCCTCTACACCTATTAGGACCAGAAATTAACTGTTAGAAAAATATGCAAATTATGCTTTCATCTCACAGGTTGAACCTAAGAAGGTGAATGATGCATTATTTAATCCAGATTGGATCCTAACAATGCAAGAGGAACTAAACCAGTTCGAAAGAAACAAAGTATGACATCTAGTTCTAAGACCAGCTAATTAATCTGTCATTGAAACTAGATGGGTCTTTCGAAACAAACTCAATGAAGATGGTTTGGTCATAATAAACAAGGTTAGACTAGTGTCCTAAGGATATAAATAGGAGGGAGGAATTGACTTCGATGTGTCATTTTCTCTTGTTTCCAGACTCGAGGCTATTAGAATATTTCTAGTATCAGCTACATTTAAAATTTTCAAAGTTTTTCAAATGGATGTTAAGAGTGTTTTCCTTAATGGTATAATCAATGAAGAAGTTTATGTTGAACAACCCCAAGGTTTTAAGAATTCTGCATTAATTAGTCATGTTTATATATTGTATAAAGCACTTTATGGTTTTAAACAAGCTCCTAGAGCATGGTATGATACTCTTACAAAGTTCTTCTTTGATCATGACTTTACTATAGGATCTGTAGATAAGACATTATTAAAATTTAAGAAAAATGATCATATTTTACTTGTACAAATTTATGTGGATGATATTATATTCGGGTCAACTAACCCCGAACTGTGTGAGAAATTCTCTAAGTTAATGACAGATGAGTTTGAAATGAGCATTATGGGGGACCTAAGTTTCTGCTCGACAACTTGAAGGAGGCACATTCATCAACCAGGAAAAGTACACAAAGGAGCTGCTCAAAAAATTCAGCATGGAAAACTGCTCTACTGCTTCAACTCCAATGAGTACATCAGTCAAGCTCGACAAGGATGAAAATGGCCAAAGTGTTGATGTAACTGCCTATCATGGGATAATTGGATCTCTGCTCTATCTAACCGCAAGCAAGCTAGACATCTTATTCGTTGTTGGAGTTTGTGGAAGATTCTAAGCTAATCCTAAATAATCTCATTATGTAGATGTTAAAAGAATCTTAAAATATCTTATGGGCACTAAAAATGTGGGACTGTTATATCCGAAGGATTCCAGTTTTAATTTGACTAGCTACTCTCATTCAGATTACGCAGGTTGTAAAGTGGACATAAAAATTACAAGTGGAACTTGTCAATTCTTTGGGGATATACTTGTTTTATGGCACACAATAAAAAGCAAACCTCAACAGCTGAAGGAGAATACCTTGCAGAAGGAAGTTGCTGTGCCCAATTGCTTTGGATTCAACAATAGTTAAGAGACTTCGGTATCGAGGATGTGGAGTCCCCAATCTTTTATGACAACACATGCGCGATTGCCATAACCTACAATCTGGTATTGCACTCAAGGACCAAGCACATAGACATTAGACATTATTTCATTCGAGATCATGTGACGCAGAAACATATCCGGATGAAATATGTCTCAACTGATCAACAAGTGGTTGTTATCTTTACCAAGCCACTCCAAGAGACTAAATTTTATTACTTTAGAAATATTTTGTGTCTTGCAGATATTAACTAAACACTTCTAAAGTACGTTATGCACTTAGGGAGAACCTCCCTTGTTTTTCAAAAAGGGTTCATAACATTTGTTTTCATGAAAAACAGAGCATGCATTAAGAGAGAAGCCCCTGCTTCTCAAAAACACATTCATTGCATCTATTTTTATGAAAACCGGGCATATTTTCATGGAGAAGCCTTCTCTTATCAAAATGTCTCAATTGCATAAAAGTTTTAATCTCAGTATTTGTTTAAAAACTGATCGTCTTTTCATATTTTTAGTATTTTATTAAACTGGTCGGTTTTTAAGATTTTCGGTTTTCTAAAATCTCTTACTTGCATAAGTACAGAAGAAAAACAATCCTAAGTAGATAAAACCGAACAATTTTCCCCCTTTGAAATTAATAAAATTTATTCAATCGAGATACATGTAAAACAAACCAGACAATTCAAGCAATCTGGAGCTCAAGCCGACCAATCGTTTTAAGGTTAAACAAAAACCGCTCGGCTCAGTGTTTCTTCAAAAAAATGACCAGTCCCTTGGGTAAAGGATATGTAGAAATCCGACCGGTTATTTATGTGAATATTTTGGTAGTATCATCTTTAAATACAAAATTAGAAAGTTGTCTTAATTAATTTTATCTACTTTTACTTCTTCTATAACATTGAAAAGGTCATACCTTGAGTAACGTGAAGACTCATGTCTCTCAACATTCACATTTATGACCAACATAACATAATTGTAACGAATAGTTTTTCTTGACCAATAGACAGTAAGACGTCTCTTAAGTGATAAATTACATCTATTTAAAGATGCATTTTTCTAAGAAAATATCACAAAAATAAATCTCTATTAGAGAATCTAAGGTCTAGGTCTCCTTCCTATAGCCAAAAAGCCTTCTTCTTTCCTCACAAATATAGAAATGGTCCAGCTTTTGTCCGCAACACCCTAATTGTCGATTTCAATTCTATTTTGTCTTTCGATGACGAGGAAGTTCTTGAGTTGTTCCTATCTCTAGAAAACTCTAGGTTAAGAAAGTTTCTCGAAGGGTATCAGGTGATTCATGAAGAGGAGGTCTTTGAATTTTTCGAAAATGCAAGAGTCGTTGATGATTCCATCCTAACAAAAGTGGAAGGAAAGGAAGTTATTCTTAATGAGGAATATTTCTCTAGGCTTTTCGAGCTTCCTATGGAAGGATTCTCCGAGTTCCACCCATCTCCAGACAACATTATCCACGATATGTCGTTTCTCTTCTCTAACTCCTTCACTCCCGTGGAAACTCATGGAGTTAAATCTCTACTATCACCTGAGTTCCAGATTCTTAATTAAATCGTTTCTAGGTCTATTCTTGCAAAAGAGTTCACCAACTTCTATAAAAAAAAATTCGAAATGATTATTCCCATAGTCAAGGGCACTTCAATCAACTGGTCAAAAGTCATTTTTGATAACCTGAAGAGAATGGTCTCTTCACAAAAAATAAAGATCGGGTATCTCTACCAACTTGGTCGCGTTCTCCTCGATTTTAACCTTGGACCCAAAACCCATCTAAGTTGAGGCGTGCTGGGCACTGTCCTTAGAGAGATTTCATCTTCTCGAATAGGTTACTCGGTGCGGTAGGATGTTAGTGACGCTCCCTCTCAGGATTCAACAACTCTTCTCATTAATTCCACAATTTTCTTAATGAGGCTTAGAGGATAATAATTTTGGATACTCTCGAGAATACATATTGTTTTTTGAAAAAAAAAATATGTGTAATCTTTTTTACCTCTAGTATATATAGAGAAAAACGTTTTCTTAATTAATCACAATTACTGCAAATCAATCACACACATTAAGAGATTAGTAACGGTAATTAAAGATCTTAATTGATCACAATTAATGTAACGGTAATTGAGGATTTGATTTAGACTGTTATTGTAGATCAATAACACATTTTAAGGGATAATTATTCATACGTAAATATTTAATTTGAACGTTGTGAATTAATTCCATAATTTAATGGTTGATTAAATTAAAATAATAATTTATAAATAACTAATATTAATATTTATACAACAATCCCCACATATTTAAGAATTATTTTAAAAACATTTTCTCGAGAGCGCAAAAAAATAATGCATCAGTACTAGTGTCTTTTGGACTATGAATTAGTACATAGAAAAAATAAGTAAGGACTCACATAAATGTCAGTGAGATTAGAACCTCAATGAACCTCATTTCAAATATGAATTAGTGAACTTATTTGTCACATTAATTTGTCTTCCAAAGTTATCCGTCGTGGTGTAACACATTTTGGCCTTTCGTCGATCATGCATCTCGTGAGACATTTAGAAATGATGTCTAACTTTCATAGAAGCGACCCAACCTCTATTCTCACATAGATAAAATCTATCAAGTGTGTACTACAGTCAAACACACCTCTCACACATGAGATATAGATCCATTAGGAGTTTAGACTCATTCTCTTCCACTACCGTACTCACTATCATACACCATAGGGATGGGTTGCTCATAAATATTTTGGATAGTGTCTCACAAAATAACAAATGACTTGTTCTTACCCATATGAATCTACAATACATGAAAAAAAATCGTGTACAAGGTTGGGTTTCCATCATTCTCAGTTTCGTTTGTAGACATTAATCCCATCCCGTCGATTTATTTCTCACTAGCCTCAAGCATAGTGGTTTGGTCAAAGGATCCGCCAAATTCATCTCTGGCCATTCAAAGTTTAGTGATATCACTCCATGTGTAATTAGTTGTTTCACTAAACAATGTTGCACCCGCATGTGTCGACGTTTTCCATTATAATTATCATTATTGGCTCTACCAATAGCTGCTTTGTAATCATAATGTATCGATATAGATGGAATGGGCTTCTTCCATAAAGGGATATTTGCTAAGATATTTTTAAGCCACTCAGCCTCAATTCCTTCCAAATCGAGAGCAATAAATTTTGACTCCATTGTAAAACGTGCTATATAGGTCTGCTTTGCTGATTTCCAAGAGACAACACATTTTCTTATAGTAAATATGAATCCACTTGTAGACTTGATCTCATCTGAATCAGAAATCTAGTTAGTATCATAATAACCCTCAAGTACGACTAAAAAATCACAATAGTATTATATCAAAATCTATAGTTCCACGTAAATATCTTAAAATTCTATTAAGTGCAATCCAATGTTCTCTATTAGGATTTTGAAGTATCTACTCAATTTATGAATTGTATATGCAATATTTAGTCTCGAACAATTCATCAGATACATGAGACTCCCAATTATTTTAGCATAATCAGATTGATAAATACTATTTCCAACATTTTTCTTTAACTGTAAATTAGAGTTATAAGGAGTACAAACAACTTTTGATTCATACATCTCAAACTTTTTATTACAAAATATTCTTGAGATAATTTATATCCTTTGTCCAATTTTGTAAGCTTTATTCCTAATATTATATTAGCTTAACCCAAGTCTTTAATTTCAAAATTAGAACATAAATAGTGTTTTGTCTCAATAATTTTTTCTATGTTTGTACCATAAATAAGCATGTCATCTACATAAAGACATATAATAACACCACCCATATTTTCATCAAATTTATAACAAATACATTTTTCAACTTGGTTAATCTTATAACCACCATTAATCATTGTCTGATTAAATGTCGCATACTATTGTTTAGGTGCCTGTTTCAGACCATATAATGATTTTATTAGTTTACAAACTTTATTTTCAGTTCCAAGTACTATAAAACAATCAGGTTATTCCATATAGATTTCTTCATCTAAATCACCATTAAGAAAAGTTTTTTTTACATCCATTTGATTTATCATCATTTTAAAAACTGAAGTAAGCGCTATCAAAACTCTAATTGAGTTTATTCTAGCAATAGGGGAATATGTGTCAAAGTAATCTATGTCTTTCTTTTATCTATAACCTTTAGCTACCAGTCTAGCTTTGTATTTCTCAATTGATCCATCAAATTTTAATTTATTTTTAAACATACATTTACAACCTATTGGTTTAGTTCCATCAGGTAAGTCTACTATTTCCCAAGTACGATTCATCATTATTGAATTAATCTCATTGTTTACGGCTTCTTTCCATAGTGCACCATCAGAGGAAAAAATAGCTTCATTATATAAGATAATGGGTCTCTACAACTAGAAACATATAATAATAATCTCCTATGTTGTTTTCTTTTCTTATTCTCTTACTTCTATTCAATTCAATTGTATCAATATTTTCTAAAGTATCAACCTCAATCTCATTGTTATTTTCATTATTAATTGAAGGAGGTGATTTACTAATCGATAATTTCAAAGGAAATACATCTTCAAAAAATTCAGCATTTTTAGATTTAATTATTGTATTTGTATTTAAGAGATCACTTTTTAACACTAAAAATCTATATGTTGCACTATTTTCATCATAACCAATAAACATATAATCACATGTCTTAGATTCTATATTTTTATTTTTAATATTAGATAAGAGAACTTTAGCCAAATATCCTCACTCTTAGATATTTTAAGTTAGATAATCTATCCTCTAAAATTTCAAATGGAGTTTTTCCTATTTTTTTTTAAATATAACTCTATATTGTATAAAACATGTTGACAAAATAGCTTCACCCCACCAATTTGAAGGAGCACCCAAATTTATAAGCATAGCGTTCATTATTTCCTTTAATGTACTATTTTTTTCGTTCAGATATCCCATTAGATTCTGGTGAATATGGTGGAGTTATCTTGTGTATTATGTCATGTTATTCATAAAATTCACTAAAGGATTTAGAGTCATATTCTCCACCTTTACCGGATCTTAGTATTTTAATAGTTATATTTAATTTATTCTCTACTTTAGCTTTATATTTTATAAATTTTCCTTTAGACTCATCTTTATTTCTTAAAAGATGTAGGTATGTGTATCTAGACTTGTCGTTTATAAATGTTACATAATATCTTTTTCCTACTCTAATCATGTTAGATTTTATATCTCCCAAGTCTGAGTGTATAAGACTTAATAGTTCACTTTCTCTATTATTAATTATTTTACATGGTTTCTTTGTACTCTTAACTTCTACGCACACATGACATTTCTCATTTTTATTAGTTGATACATCATGTAAATTATTCAACTATTTCATTTTCTAAATATAATTGTAATTCAAATGTCATAATCTAGCATTCCATAAATTAAACGAGGCAGTCATGTTGGGTCAAATTTAATTTGATTAACATTATTTTGATGATGTATGAGTAAAATTTAACTATGATTAAAAGTTGAATGAACAAAGTTAAGTCGTCTAATTGTTTCTATGCAGGTGCATCAGATTTGGATAACTTAGACGTGGTGTAAGCAGGCTAATTAGACGTGATACGTAGTTAGACGTGTTATTCTAATAGATATATAGTTAGACGTTTCAGTCCAACATATACGTAGTTAGACGTGCCGGTCTAACATATACGTAGTTAGACGTGTCAGTCTAACAGATACGTAGTTAGACGTGACGTTCTAACAGATACGTAGTTAGACGTGTTAGTCTAACAGATACGTAGTTAGACGTGCTAGTCTAACAGATACGTAGTTAGACGTACAAATCTAACAAACATGTAGTTAGACGTTGGCGTCTAACTCCTTCAGATTAGTCTGAAGTGATGCAAAGTTAGACTTTACAGTCTAACTCTATTAGACGTGGTAGTCTAATGGAACTCGTTGTTAGACGTTGGCGTCTAACTCCCTTAGACTTGGAAGTCTAATGGAGCACATCTAATGCCACGCTTCAGCAGCTATTTGAAGTTAGCATAAGTCTACCCACGGTCAACTAGATGTATGCTACTCCTGCTCCACTTTCTCTTACAGACCAGTACGCCAGCTATTTGCATCCAATGAATGAACGCCACGTACGCAAAGATTCCTCCCACTACTTGTTCAGTACAGGAAAGTTGCAGAAGAATATACGGAGCACTACCGTTCAGTACAGCCATGTTCCAGGAGCACAGAGTCTGTTGTACTCTGTCCTTTAGCGGCCATCCTATGGGCGCGTGCCACGTGTCCATGAAGAAGATTCGACCATTGGTGACCCTCATCTACAAATAGATGCTTAAGGACAACGGGCGAATCTTTCTCGGTCTACCAATTATCAAACTGAATTCTTCTTACTCATCACTCTTGCACTTACTGATTTTACATCATTTTCAAAGTTAAAGAGAGAATCAAACACTGTCTAGCTGAGAGATATTATTGATCATATTGTAAGTTGAATAGAGTGTGTATTATTTCTCGGGGTGTTAGCTATTCAGTGAGCTGTATTTGATTTAAAGAAGTTTAGTGAAATCCTTTCGGATTTTGGAAGAAGGGGTGACGTAGGAGAGTTAGCTCCGAATATCCATAAACAACTTGTGGTGTTCTTTACCTTTTGTCTTTCATCATTCATTGGTTCAAAGTTTCAAACCCAAACGAACAATTTCGCACTTTAATCGTTTTCAAGAGTTTGTGAAGGTTTGCGAAGAATAGAAAGTGATATTAATCCCTAATAGGATTTCTATCAATCCTTTTATCCGAAGTTATTGTCAATAGTCAGACCCCCGTCTCTATTGATTATACCGATCATATCAAATCATATAAGCAGAAGAAGATGCTTTATTATTAATAACTTCAAGAAAATTTAATATAAAAAAAACCATTAGTAAAATAATCTTTGCCTATGATAATATTATTTTTTGTAAGTGTTAGTATGTCAGAATCAAAAGTTCTTTTTACTCCAGCCTTCCCCATGATAGAAATTGACACAAGATTTGAGCGAATCTCGGGCACATGAAGAAGATTAGTCAATGAGAGGATTTTACCGGATGTGAGTTTTAGATTTACATTTCCTTTTCCACAAACATTAATTCTTCTTCAGTCTTCGATAAAGACTTATTCATCTCCTTCCCCTACCTTAATGTAGGAGGAAAACGCATTTATGTTAGCACAGATATGCCTGGTAGCACCAGAGTTTCTAACCCATGACTTTTCTTCTGCCACAAGATTTATTTCAGAGACAATTGCAACTATCACATCATCTGCCTCAACTAGGTTTGCTCTAGGAGCAGGTTTGTTCTCTCGCTTCTTGTGTCTGCAACTAACTGCACGGTGACCAAAATTTCCACAAACAAAACAGTTACCTTTCTTTTTCTCTATATGATGATGAGGTTGCATTTCCCTTTCATAATATTTTCCATTAAATCTAATTTGTTGCTTTCTATCCGACCAACGATGGGGACGATTACAATAGAATGAACGAGATGTGATGTTACCACATTGATCTTGCACTAGGTTGGATTTTATTGTTAGTTCCTTTGCTTTCTCCGCTTTATCTTGATGTTTATTTTTCTCCTCAATGCAAACATAAACAACGACCTTGGCAATATCAACAACAAATAGAGTAGTTAATACAAATTCAACATCGGCAATATAAGGAATAAAAAATATGTTCTTTTGTAACCTTTTAAAATTTTGATCATTAAAATGTTCAATACGAGTGATGTTAGGAAAAGATTTAGTAGCAGAAAGGAAAGTCGTATCCATTTTATTTTATTTTATTTTTTAATAAAGGAAGATTTCTCCGTAAGATTGTTAGAAAAATTAGATCTGTATGAATAAGACAGAAAAATTAAGTTACACAAACAATTGTAACTAAATAAACATATATGAAAAACTTATATTTAAGTTGAGGCGTGTTGGGCACTGTCCTTAGAGAGATTTCGCCTCTTCGAATAGGTTACTCGTTGCAGTAGGATGTTAGTGATGCTCCTTCTCAGGATTCAATAACTTTTCACATTAATGCCGCAATTTACTTAACGAGGCTCAAAGGATAATATTTTTGGATTCTCTCGAGAATATGGATTATTCATTTAAAAAAGTATATGTGTAATATTTTCTACCTCAAGTATATATATATATATAGAAAATATATTGATAAAACGTTTTCTTAAATGATTACAATTAATACAAATCAATCCCACAAATTAAGAGATTAGTAACGGTAATTAAAGATTTTAATTCATCACAATTAATGCAAATCAATCCCACAAATTAATTAATTGGTAACGACAATAAAAATTTGATTTAGGTTGTTACTATAGATCAGTAACACAATTTAAGGGATAATTTGAACATTGTAAATCAATTCCATAATTTAAGGGATAATTAAATGAAACTACTAATTTTAAATAACTAATATTAATATTTATCCAACAAGATCGTCATTATTTACTACAATTTCGTCTTTTAATAAAATTTCAAATTGAATTGCTAACGATTTTCCATTCTTATATATATTTAAATACACCTTTTACTTAGTGAAAGAGACACAAACCAAACTTCTTCATACTTTAGGATCTTAATTATATTTTGGGAGCTTACAATGGATATCGGCCCTAACAACTCGATATCCAACATGATGTCCATAGGCTGTCAAAGAATGTCCATGGACCAACGTCGGGAGAAGAAAGAAGATTGTTGGATCACATTCTCTAAACATCGTAATGAATTGTACAAAAATATTAGTGACTTAAGCATTTACTATGGTCTCAATTGTATTGCCATGATGTTCTCCCCATCAGGGAAGCACCACTCTTTTGCTTCTTCAAACATGGAGTTGATGGCATTGTGACTTCTCAACAATCAAAAACTCTATAATAGAGGTGAAATAGAATTACATATGGAGGTCTCTTATAGATCAACATTGGATGAACTAACTCGACAATTTATCGATGTGAGGAAGCTTTTGGATCAAGAAAAGGAGAGGGAAAAAAGAATAGACACAATAGGTAGGGCACGCCAAATAAGGTCGATTATTGAAATTCCTATTTCAGATCTTAGTGTTGAATAAGTTATAATTTTGAAGGATTCACTAAATAAAATTAGGGGTTAAAGTGTGAATGAAAGAATCAACCAACTCAACTCAATTTAAGGTGATGGAAGATGTGTTGGTTGTATAAAGAAAAGTAGTAACATTTGAGTAGATTTAATATTTATAGTTTATATTATCTTATAATCCCAATGAATTCAGAAGTTAGTTTTTATATATCTATGAAATTTAATCTCTTATAAAAGAAACAATGGATGGTTTATTTATATTAATTGTAACTGAATTTTTTATGCACTTTAATGAGTCTTTTTTTTATGAAATCGTCAATTAAATAAAAACCAAAAAAAAGAAAACGATGAGTTTGAATGAAATTGGAGAAAAACAAATTGAATGAAGAACAATAATGAAAAATGAGAGATAACAAATTACAAATGAGAATCGAGAATTAAAGTGCAATAAAATCAGTGGTGGGGTAACTTTTTCATAAGCGATGTTCCAGTTTTAACCTATTAACCAATTATTATCGCTTGTGAGATATGTCTCCATGTTCGGATGAGGGAGTTGTCGTCGGTGATGATATTGTTCAAGACTATATCTGCATTGTTGCGGATTCTTAAAAAGGCTCTAGCGTTTCTTTCCATCCAAATGTGATAAACAATGTTGGCGAGGAAACACTTGAAAGTATTGGAGCTGAAGTCGTAGCCCTTGGTCTTTAAGATGGAGAGGTTCTTAATGTTGGTCCATTCGTTTGGGAAGCTGAAGAGGCCCATTGATGCGGAGAATTTGCGCCAATGCGAGGAGATGAAAGCGTAGTTCCCAAAGAGGTGTTCAATGGACTCCTCGTTTCCCAAGCAAAGGAAGCAATTAGGATCCGAGATGCTCATGTAGTTTTTGATCTGATCACGGGTTTTGAGTCTCTCGCGGAAGGAGAGTCATAAAATGAATTGGTGTTTTGGGACCACTTTAATGGGTTTCATTAACCACTAATTTAACATATAGTATAATCACAATGAATTGAAAAGTTAGTCTTTATATTACCATAAAATTTATTGTCTTATGAAAAATACAATTCATGTTTTATAACTTGGTTATTTTTTCAGTTTATATATGTCATTAACCACTCATCTAATATATATAGTATAAGCTTTTTTTTTTTTTTTTAAGTAAGGAGAACTAGTATAATTTAATGTCCATATTGACCAAGTTTCTATAATATTTGTTAAGAATGCCGTAAATTTAAATTTGAGGACATTAACTGTGAAGGCAATTTAGTTTTCAATTCTCTTAAAACACAAACTACTTCTTGCAATTTATTATTCAATTATAATTTAAACACAAGAATTATTATAAATTTCATAATACATGTATAACTAATTAAAAATAAATTATAACAATAAAAAATTATTCATATGAATACATAAATAAATAACAAATTTTACTAAATTCTAACTACATATCTAAAATTAATAATTATTTATCAATATAAATGATAGTAATAAAAGATATATATATTAAGAATAGATTTTTGGGAAAATTATATATTTGTTAAGGGTTGTTAAATTTTCTGAACCATTCCATTTTATAAAAACAAACAAATAAATAAGTATCATTGATTGATATGACTTAATTTTGTATTAGTATAATTTGGGATTAGTATAGTTCTAATAAATTTGTCTGATGCATAATAACTCTCATGGTTTTAAATTTACTTTTGAGAGTGAGACATATTAAAATACTTTGAACATCTTTATTTTTTTCATCTTTTATTATTTCTTCTTTTATTGCATGCAATTAATATTTGTATTTTATATTATGTGTTATTTTAATTTTAGGTAAATTTGTAAATAAAATAAAACTTCTATCAGCAAATATTTTAAATTAAAATAATTTTTAATAACTCTTTTATACTACATTAACAAATAAGATTCTTCAATTTAATTATGTCATGAATATTGTTTCTTTAAATTATTTTATTTCTATCACAGTTGTTAAATCGAAAAAAAAGAGGTAAAATCTAAATAAATTATTATTATTTATATGTTTAAAATATTTTACACTGTCTCAAGCAAATTATAAATTAATTTTCTCAATTATTGGCAAGCATATTAATTAAATTTATTAAATTGGTATTTATTCTAATAAATAATAATAAAGTATAAGGAAGACACAAGGCTAGTATAATAATTCATTTTTTAAAGTCATACTTTAAAATATCAAATTCTTATTCTTATTTTTTTTATTGAAAATAAATATAAAGACTCATACATTCAAATTGTTATTTAATTAAACACTTAGAGTATTTAACTTATTTTAATCGCTAATGATAAGTGTGTTTATACGTTTAATCATTTCAACTTATTAATCTTATTTGTTCTTGATTATTCAATTTAGTCGTTAAGCACTTAAATATATTTTATTTATACGTAATAGTTCATTAGTTAAAATTATTATAACAACTATTACATAATTACGAAAAAAATTTACTTATAAGTCAAATAAAACTAGTCAACTATCTAAAGAAAATTATTGCGATGGTTATGTTGGACGCGTGAGTAAAATGAGAAAAAAACATAATAATTTAAAACTGAGGAAATAAACGACAATATTAAATGTAATTCATATATATATATTATAACAATAAATCAGTAAGATAAAAAAATATTAATCAAAGTAACGCTAATTTACGTGGTCAAAATACTCAAAAGGAATAATGAAACGTTAAATATCAAGCAAATATGGTGAAAAAGTTTAATATTGATCGGATAAAAAATTATTTTGAATTGGTCAATTTAGTTGAAAGTGTTACAACGGTGTGTTAAAAAATTTTAAATTTTTATATTTGAATCTTGTCGAATTAAATTAAATTAGAGATTGTAATATTTTGTGTCAATTTTTAAAAGAAAAATTATCAATTGTTTTTATATTACTATCTATAAAAACAATTCTTATTTAGTGAGTTGAGACACACAATAAACTTATTGGAATTTAGAAAGTATAGTGGAGAACGTTCAAAATTATGTCAGAGAACTCCCAAGGACCGATGTAGGGAGAGGGAAAAAGATCAGCGAATTGAGCATCGTTTGTGCTATTGATTTTATTGTTATGATTACCTTGGGCATATTATCAGCAAGGATGGTGTTATTCTCTACCTTAGAGAAACTCTTCTCTTTTGTTTTTTCTATCAATTTTAGGACATCTATAATTTTTATATATAATATTTTTTTAAAAATATATATTCAATAAAAATAAATTATTTTATTAAAAAATAAAATATAATAAATCTTTTTTATTTTTTAAAGTTTTAATAAGCTTAATAATTTTAATTAGTATATATATATATATATATATATATATATATATATTTTATTTATAATTATTAAAAAAGGATAATTTAAATAAACTAATTTTAAATAATTTGTAATATAAATATTTTGTCTGTAGCCTGATAAAACGAATTATTAACAAATTACCTTTAATATATATTATCTTTATTTTTTTTTATCTAATTCAGTGATATTTATTACAACAAATCAAATTAAATTAAAATCATTCCCACTTTTTTCTTTTATAATTTTGAAAAGTTATTAGGATGATTTCATATATTTATTTAACAAATTTAAAAATAATCATGTTAGTGATTATGACAAATTAAATTCCATAGTCTTAAAAAAAGTGTTCAATATGAAAACTAATCCAATTAAAGAATACCTTGAAAATATGTTAGGTTAACTAACTTGGAACATATCTTCACTCGTTCATAGATTATGAGTTGTTCATGATATTTTAATTTGAGTTATAGTGTGATGATATCATATATTTTTTGATAAAAAGAAATAATATTTTTACTTTATAAAACGATTTGACCCTAAAAATGTTCAAAAATAATTTTAATTTTTCTTTTTAAGTTTAATAAAAGGTTTACAACTTCTAAAATATTTAATTTCCGAATTGCAATTGCTACTCGACTTTTAAATTAAAAAGTATCATAGTAAAATTATTATTAAGAATGATCGATCGTGATTCAATAATCATTCATACAATCAAATGACTCAAATGAATTGATGTATATCTAACAGTATAGTGAAGCAAATCTATAAAATGAAATAAATCTAACAATGCAATAAGTACAAAATAAATATTTCATTCCATATTAAATTTAATTGATCTAGAACAAAATTTTCATACTAATGACAAATTAAGAAAAAAAGTATCTGAACGTGATTTCTTGCTTCACAAATCTTATATAAAAATAAATATTTGTTCTTTGTAAATAGAGAAACTAATCCAACATTGTTCTTGGAAAAAGTACAAGTTATATACCAAGTTGAATTAATTATGTATTCTAAATGAAGTAGTTAGAATGGGCTATATAAAAATTAAAACAATAAACAGAATTAAAACTAATGACTTAATTCGAGAATTGTTTACCTTACATAAAACATATTAGATTTTCATTTAACGAAACATAAAGATAAATGAATAGGATAAAAAGGATCTTGCACCACATTATGTTTCAATTAAAAAAAGGAAGATGAAGAAATAAGGTAAATGGGATTTTGCACCTAAGGTTGGGTCGATAGGGCCTGTGCGCATATTCCTAAGGAAACCCTAATACTCTCAATTTATCAATATATAATTAACAATCCTATGTTATACGTATTTAAGGATCTTTATCAGCGTTTTATTCAAGATGTTTGTCTTCTTTATCTAAAAAAAACTCTTTCTCTAGTATGTATTGACGTTTTTTGAATTACCTAACCATGATACGTCATTTGTATCAAGAATTCGATCTGAATTTTGGGCCCATTATATATTTCATTTGAACTTGATTTATGTTAGAAAAATTAGATAGTTAATTAGTAGGTAATTAACTATCTAAAGAACTTAACCAAATTCACTGTTTGTGTAAGAAACACAGGGATCAGTCAGATTATTAAATCAACCTCATCACTCTGGACTGTCGACCGATATCACAAAGGTGGCATAAACCAGAATTCTCTAAATTATACCTTTTCGGTTATATGTACAACAAAATCCAGTAGTAGATCGGTTCGAACGAGTTTACAACTCGGCTAAAGGATCGGTAAACCTATACGTCAAAGATCGGTTTTCACTCTTCGGTAGTAAGACCGGACAACCAATATTGAAACAACAAATCGGTATGACGTCCGTTCGGCACAATAATAGGTGCAATCTTGAAGCTACCGTACAAACAAAAAAATAACGGGCAGTTTAACCGACCAAATCAAAGATATGGAACAGCTAGAAGTTTCTATTTTGGTGCAATCAAATTGCGTTGGGAATAGGCAGAAGGGAGCCTTCAAATATGCAAATTGTGTTTTTTTCTTTTTGATACAAGTCTGATGATTGCCTTTGGGAAGTAGAAGACTGAAAAAATAAGTGATCAGGTACCTATTTTGGTATAAGTCCAACAACAGTCCCCAAGGAGCAGGTATTTGTCAAACCGCTCCAGATGATAAAAACAAGAGAAGACAAAACTGGTCGGCTGTGTTGTTTCTTGGGAAGTGTCAACCGCATTTAATGTCATGCAACCCTTTATTGACCGACCAATTAGAATCAAGGATTACCATTTATGTATCCGTTGTATGAGAAATATGACTATTGTCATATTTTCACTACTTAAGAGAAGGAAGAAGATCAACAACAACATATGAACAACGCACATAAGAAGCAATATATCAACATATAGAACAAAAAAGATTCAAACTGTTTACATTATGTCTAAAGTGTTAAGTGTATTACAATTCCATTCATTCCGTGTAAGAAGTGAATGTTGTAAGTCAATAACGAATAGTAAATAAGCATCGGTTATTTAACGTATTGTAAAGTGTGCTGAATATTCTTAGTGAATATCCTTCTCAAGGTTTGAAAAGAAGGGGTGACGTAGGAGTTTTATCTCTGAACATCCATAAATATTGTGTTGTGTTTCTTATCTTCTCCATACCTTCTTATCGCTGTCCAAACCGTGTGTGTGTTGTTTCAAGTTGAAATGAACTATTCCGCACTTGAACTCGGTTCAAGAGTTTGTGACAACTTGCGTAGTATAGAGACCGATATTAACTTCTAACTGAGTTAGTATCAACCGGCGTGTTGTGTAAGCGTTCGTCCTAATCAGTCCCTCGGTCTCCTTCGGCGATTCCGATCCTAACAAGTGGTATCAGAGCAGCTAGTCTCTATACTCAAGCAACATGACGCAATCATGCCTTACACCGAGAAACCTCCAATGCTAGAAAGTGAAGAATTTATCAATTGAAAGATTCGCATGCATCTGCACTTGACCACAATGGATGATGAAATGATGTTCATCTTATCCGAAGGTCCGATAAAGATCAACAAGGAAAGAAGTGAAGGAGGAACAATCTGGACAATCTCTACAGATGTGCTATCTACAAAACAATGGATAGAAATACCTTTGCAAAAATCAGAGAATATTCCACAACTAAATATGTGTAAGAAACAATCATTAAACTCCATGAAGGGAACAAAAGATCCAAATAGAACAAGATACTAGTGGCCACTCAAAAGTTTGAAAATATTAAGATGCGTCCCTGTGAAACCATAAAAGATTTTGGTGAACGATTCACAAGTGTGGTAAATGAACTCTCACTCCATAGAAAGAAATATGACAACAAAGAAATAATCATCAAGGCCCTAAGATCACTTCCCAGTGTATGGGATATTAAGACCATGGTGATGAGAGAGTCAAACAATCTTGGTAAGATGATGCTGCATGACATCTTTGAAGATCTGAGAGCTTAATTCGAAATGAAGTTTAGAAATGAGAATGAAGCCTCAGCATCAACCACTACCAAAGCTCTAGTGACCTCTGTGGAACCGGCAGCTCCTGTATCTATCAAATCGGCTAGGCAGTTTAGTGAAGATTTTGTGGCCATGCTAGCAAAGAAGTTTGGAAATTTCATGAAAAAGCATCAACCGACCAACTCATACAACTACAACTATCCTAACGGTAATAAAACTATCGTTCGATGTTATAATTGTGATGTTTTAGGTCATTATAGATCGGAGTGCCGAAAGCCTCTAATAGACAACAGAAAACCGAATGATCAAAGGGATGAACACTAGTCAAACAATCAAGGCAAGGAGATCCAAAAGGCCTTGATAGTTGATGATGGTGGAAGTTAGTGGGCACATACTGATTCGGACAGTGATGATGAAGGAATCAACTATCTTATGGCAAATGAAGAAGAGGTATTTAACTTTGCCTTTAAGGAATTTACCCGAGAAGACTTGGTTAGTGCACTCAATGACATGGTCATTGAGTATAAGAACCTTTCAACAGTTGTACCGACCCGGTTAAATTTCCAGATCGGTGAACCGAGTAAAACTTAAATCGGTGAACCGAGTGAAATTCAGACCGGTGGAACAATTGAACTATCCTTTGAGAATGAGAAGCTCAAGTAGACACTTCAATCGTTGACCAAAGAAAATGAACGAACAAAATATGTGATGGTTGCATGGAAGAGATCTGGAGATGCTGTTAGCTAGATGACGAGTTATCAAAGATCATATAACTGTAAATTCGGTCTAAGCTATGACAATAGCAATCCAGATAAATCTAAATCTTCCAACCGCCAAGGGTTGAACCTCATTAAATACAAGTTGCCTTTTATAAACTTTGTCAAGAGTTCATCACCAATAGTGAAGCAAGTCACGATTCAAAACTGGCAAAGGAACTAACATATGTAGGACCAACCGACACATCAAGAGCATGATAGATACTCAAATAGAACCGATCAAAGATCACCAAGACATAATGAGGTAATCAAAGGCATATAGAGAGATGTCAAGCCTGGTACAAGTAGATCTATTAAAACTATCTTTGGGAAACTCATCTGATTAATTAAAGTATGGATTCCCAATGGACTAATTAACCTTGGATTCAATGAATGTGGGTACCAAAAGGGTGTAAATAGTTGTATTTTGCAGGTCAAACCGATTAAACGGCTAGAAAATTCAGAATGGTACTTGGACAACGGTTGTTCTAGGCATATAATAGGAAACGGCAAGCTATTGACCGAAATTGTGCAAGAATCCGGTTCAATGATAATATTTGGTGACAATTCCAAAGGTAAAGCCGTGGGCAAGAGTAAAATTGTTCATGACAACCTAACTATAAATAATGTATTACTTGTTGAAAACCTTTATTTCAACTTGCTGAGCATCAGTCAAATGTGTGATATAGAGTATACGGTCGAATTTCACAAACAAGCATGCTTAGTTAAGAATCAACAAGGAAGTAGTTTACTAACCAGAAATAGAATAGGAAACATATACAAGGTAGATTGGAAAACTAAATGTGATAACCCTGTTTGCATGATAACTAAAAATGATCAAAACTGGTTGTGGCACAAAAGGCTAAATCACTTAAACTTTAAGACCATAAATTATATTTGCATTAAGGAACTAGTTCATGGAATTCCTAACATGAAGTTTTCAAAAGATAAAGTATTTTCGGCATGTAAAATGATTAAAAAAATAAATCAACTTTTAAAAGTAAAGAGCATACTCAATCTAACCGATGCTTAGAACTACTTCACATGGATCTTTGTGGACCGATTAGAGTGAAAAGTCTAGGAGGAATGCATTATACTATGGTGATTATTAATGACTACTCTAGATATACTTGGGTTATAGTTTTGGTATCTAAAAAACAAGTTACTCCAAATTTGATCAAAATGCTTAGAAGAGTAAAAAATGAGAAATCTGTACGTGTTAATAAAATTAGAAGTGATAGAGGTATAGAATTTACTAATAGCACTTTCACTGCAGTTCTTGAGGAATCTGGTATTAAACACGAGTTGTCTAGTGCTAGAACTCCTCAACAAAATGGACTTGCTAAGAGGAGAAATTGAACCCTCAAGGAAGCTGCAAGATTCATGATAGCCGATTCGGGTGCTACTCAAAAGTTTTGGGTTGAGGCTATCAACACTACATGCTACACTCAAAATGGGTCCATGATTAATAAACGTCTTAATAAAACACCTTTTGAAGTGTACCATGACAAAGTTCCTAATATCCAGTATTTTAGGATTTTTGGCTGTAAGTGTTACATTCATAACAATGGAAAATTTTATTTGAATGTTTTTTATGCTAAATCCAATTTCGGTATCGTGTTAGGATATTCCGAAGTTAGTAAGGCATATAGAGTATACAATACTAGAACTCTTACCGTTGAAGAATCATCACACATTATTTTTGATGAATCTGTTGAAAGTAATATTGCTTCATTCATTGATCTACACAACATATTGGAAAATTTAAACATTCATTCTTATAGTGAAGAAGAGATTCCGGTTTTTAGAAGGTTTGTCTATAACCAAACTATTGATGTTGAAACTCAACAGGATCAAGCTTCTTCACAACAGGAAGTTGACACTTCAGTGACCGCTGAGGAAACCGGTTGGCCTAACACTGATCGACGTACCGGTCTGTCTAACTTTGATCAAATAACCGGTCATATAGAAGACATCTCCGGACCGAATCTTAAATGGAACAAAGATCATCCTCATGAGCTTATTATAGGTAACCCCTCACTACGCATTCGAACTAGGAATCAACTGTTAGAAGAATATGAAAACTCAACATTCATATCACAGATTGAACCGAAAAAGGTGGATGAGACATTGTGTGATCCCGATTGGATTTTAGCAATGCAAGAGGAATTGAACTAGTTTGAGAGGAATAAATTCTAGCACTTAGTCCCAAGACCGAAAAATCAATCGGTCATTGGAACGAGATGGGTGTTTATAAATAAACTCAATGAAAACGGTTTGGTTACAAGGAACAAGGCAAGACTAGTGGCCTAAGGATACAAACAGGAAGAATGAATTGATTTTCAAGAATCATTCGCTCCTGTTGCTAGACTAGAAGCCATTTGAATTTTTCTTGCATTTGTTGCTTTCAAAAATTTTAAAGTATTTCAAATAGATGTTAAAAATGCTTTTCTCAATGGTGAATTAAGTGAAAACGTATATGTTGAGCAGCCACTTGGTTTCAAAAATCCTGATTTAATCAGTCATGTTTATAGGTTAGATAAAGCACTATACGGTTTAAAACAAGCCCTAGAACATGGTATGATACTCTGACAAAAATTTTGTTCAATCATGATTTCACCATAGGATCGGTAGATAAGACCCTATTCAAATTTGAGAAAAAAGAACACATTTTACTTCTTCAGATCTTTGTAGATGATATCATCTTCGGTTCAACAAATCCTAAATTATGTGATAAATTTTCTAAAATGACGACTGACAAGTTTGAAATGAGTATGATGGGAGAATTGAGCTTCTTCTTAGGTTTTCAGGTTCGGCAGATCGAAGGAAGAACAATTATAAATCAATCCAAGTATACAAAAGAGATATTAAAGAAATTCGGCATGAACAATTGATGTACTGCCTCTTCTCCAATGAAGACGGTCAAAGTCTTGATATTACAGCCTACCGTGGGATAATAGGATCACTTATATACTTGACAACAAGTCGACCGGACATCCTATTCGCCGTAGGAAAGTGCGGGAGATTTCAGGCCAATCCTAAACAATCTCATTATACTACTGCTAAAAGAATATTGAAATATCTTAAAGGAACTCAAGATGTGGGACTGTGGTATCCAAAGGATTCCAGTTTCAATTTAATAATCTATTATGATGCAGACAATGCAGGATGTAAAATAGACTAAAAAAGTACAAGTGGGACATGCCAGTTTCTTGGTGACCAGTTTGTCTCGTGGTATAGTAAGAAACAGACATCAGTTGCAACTTCAATTATAGAGGTGGAGTATCTTGCAACCGGTAGCTTCTGTGCTCAACTCCTCTATATCCAAGAACAACTAAGGTATTTCGGCATCCTAGCTGAGGAATCATCGATTTTCTATGACAAAACAAGTGCTATCGCTATCACATATAATCCGGTGTTGCATTCAATAACAAAGCATATTGATATCCGACATCATTTCTTCAGAGAACATGTACAGCAGAAACATATCCGGTTGGAATATGTTTCCACTGAACAACAAGTGGCCGATATTTTCACCAAGCCACTGCAGGAAGCTAAGTTTTCTTACTTCAAAACTATTTTGAGTCTTGCTGATAGCAGCCAAATTATTCCTTAAAACACCGACATGCACTTAGGGAGAAGCCTTTTCTTCTCAAACATCAAATATTTTCGGCATTACATTTAAATCGGTCGAACATTTCAAATCTAAGCATTATTTTTAAACCCGATCAAATATTCATTTTATGTGCATAAATCTATAAGGAACAAGTCATCAGACATATAAAATCGGGCGGTTGGTCCCTCTTGAAATCGGTGAATCATTCTACCGAAAAGAAACGTACAAAACCAACCTACTTAAGTAAATCGGTAAAATCGATAAGTTATTTTTAAATGAATAATTATCGCCCAACAAAAGTTCCAACTATATGCGGAAGAGGTTCTTTTTCAGAATTAAATAACCGATCGCAATAATTCTGATTTTATGGACAACCAACCGATTCATTAAATGGAAATTTCGGTAATCTCATTTCATATTTCAAAATGGAACAGCTGGCCAATGATTAATTAGTATATGTCTGAGTAGTTTTCTTATGAAAAGCAAATAGTCATTCCTCAAATAACGTGAAGACCTATGTCTATCATTGTTCAAAGAGGGGGACTAACATATCACTTGTTAGGATTGGGATCACCGATAGGGGACTGGGGTCCGGCTAAAGGAGAACACTTACACACACTCAACGGTTGATACTAATCTGGTTAAAGATTAATATCGTTCTCAACACTACACAAGTTGTCACAAACTCTAGTGCGGAAGTAGTTTGTTTCAACTTGAAGCAACACACACGGATTGGATGACAAGGATGAATGGAATAGCGAAAGAATACAACACAAGATTTATGGATATTCGGAGATAAAACTCCTACGTCAACCCTTATTCCCAAATTTAGAGAAGGATATTCACTAAGAATATTCAATCACACTTTACAATACGTCAAATAACCGAGGCTTATTTACTACTCATTATTGACTTAAAACTCTTACAAAAAATAACTAGAATGATAATACAGTTTAACACTTTTGGACAGGTTGTAATGTAAGAACAGTAGGCTTCTACTTGTGTTAATAGATGATGTAAAAGACAGTGTATCACTTGGTGACCTCTTGCTTCTGTTCTTCAACTTCTCCTTAAATAGTGGAAATAAGACAACGGTCATATTTCTCTTTCAACGGATACCTGCATGGTAATCCTTGAATCTAATTGGTTGGTTAAAAGAAGTTGCATGGCATTAAATGTCGTTGATGCTTCCCAAGAAATAATACAGCCGACCAATTTGTCTTTTATTGAGTTTATCAGTTGGGCGGTTTTGACAGTTACCTGCTCATTGGGTGCTGCTTTTGGACTTATACCAAAATAGGTATCTGATCACTTGGTAGTCTTCTTCTTTCTAGAGTCTATCAATAGACTTGTATCAAAGAGAAAATGGCATAATCTGTATATTTGAAGATCTCCTTCTGCATATTCCCAAAGTGAATCTATTGCATCAAAATGGAAACTTCTAGCAGTTCCATATCTTTGATTTGATCTGTTGCACTTCCCATTAATTTTATACGATCGCTTAGGATTGAGCCAATAATTTGAGTCGACCGGACTTCGTACCGGTTTGTTGTTTCAACATCGGTTGACCGGTCATACTACTGAAGAGTAACGACCGATCTTTGAGTGAAAGATTTCACCGATCTTGAAGTTGAGACAAACCGATCTTATACTAATACTATTGCTGAGAAGATATATTAATTAGGGAGTTCCGGTTTGTGCCACTTCTATGATATCGGTTGACCGGCCAAATTGAAAGTATAACCGCTCCCTGCTTTTCCTACACAAACAGTGAGTTTGGTTAAGTTTTTTAGATAGTTTGTTACTTATTAATTAACTATCTAAGTTATCTAACATCACTAAAACATCATATTCTTGGAAATGAAAAAGATAGATTGCTTATTTGACCATCCTAAATCTTACTCTTATTAGCTTAAACAATTCCCAAGACACCCCAATGGTCAAAAATCTTATCCTATTTATATATCGACAATGTAAGAATCACATCACCAAGAATACTTCCATTTCAATTCATCTCAAACAAAATATGTATCCTACTCTCTCAAACAACTCTCTTTTGGTAGACTCCGAGTCAGCTTTATCTTGTTAGGACAATGAAGTGTCTTCCATGTTAAGGTCTCTTCAGGCAACCGACCTGAGACCTTTCCTAGAAGACCGGTTCTCCATCAATACCGGAATCATTCTCGAATTTTTCAAACCGCCCAAGTGATCTGTGAGGATCTTATCTTTGTCATCATTCAAGGTCAGGAATTTTTCTTTAGTGAGAAAGATCTCGCACGAAGTTGCGAGCTTCCCACTAAGGGGTTCACTGACCTCTCTTTCTCTAATGAAATCATAAATGAAATGCGTCATCACTTTTCTAACTCCCTAAGTCCGGTCAAGACTTATGGAGCAAAAGCATCCCTCCAGCCCGAGTTTCAAATATTGAGTGAAATTGTCGGAAAGAACATACTTGGGAAAGAGACTACTCAATATTATTCTAAGAGAACCTTTGAGTTGATGGTTGCCATCAATGAAGGAACTCTTGTCAACTGGACGAGGATCATCTTCAACAATCTAAAGAAGATGATCTTTTCGGACAAATTGATGACCATATATGCTTCTCAGCTATGCGGTCTATTCTTTGACATCGATATCTTCCTCGGTCATGGTGTTCCTCTCTATCCAACTCAACTCCTCACGAGGGACCGCCTGCATGCATATATCGACCGGGTGGAGAAGGTTAGGATCAAAAAAGAGTCAACCTCTAGATCTTCAAATAAGTAGATTTAGGATCCAATATGTATTAACCATTGTGAAAAATCCGATCATTTTGCTTTATGTATAGGTCATGATCTTTTATTTTTTAATGAAATATCAGTTTATGTTGAACTTATGCTTTAAAATAATCCTTTCATAATCTCCGGTCTTAATTAAATACCGGGAACACTCTTAGGGAGAATCAATCGCTTCTCATAAATCCGTTGTTTTCAAATCTCGATCAAAACTCAAAAAGGTTAAAAATGAATATCTTGGCGTTTTAAATCTAGTCAATTAAACTTGACTAGTCAGTTATGCCTGACCAGTTAGTTACATCACCTTTTCTTGAGATTCTCTATCAAAAGTTTAACTCCTTTCCAATGTTCAAAAGCACTGTTTCGGGAAATGTGAAAAGGTGTATCATAATGATGTGATATTAAATGTACCTCAACCAAACCTCTATTTAACAAGCCACGTATCCAAAAAGCAAACCACAACAAACTCAAACATTTTCTCTCTCTCTCAAAGCTTGAAATAATTTTCTTCTCAAAGTCTTCTCTTCAAAATGAGTCTAGATTTCACCAGAACATCCCTCATTGTGGATTTCGATTCATTCTTGACAATCGATGATAATGAACCTAGAGAGCTTGTCTTTGAACTTCTGGTGGAATCCAGTCTTCGCAAGTTTCTTGAAGGATCCCAGGTGATCCTTGAAGACGAGGTTGTGGAGTTGTTCATAAATGCTGAAATTGTTAACGGTGGAATAGTGACCCGGGTGAAGGGTCATCCAATCTCTATCTCCGAAGAACTATTCTCTCAGTTCTTCGAGCTTCCATTTGAAGGCTTCACCGTCTTTCCTCCATCCACAAACGGTTTCAATCAAGAAATGGCATACTTTTTCTCTAACTCCACGACTCCGGTGGAAACACACGGGTCAAATCAAAATTGATCGGTCATATCCAAATCTTGAACGACATCATTGGAAGGTCTATCCTAGCCAAGGAATCCACCCATGTCTATACCAGAGAAATCTTTGATATGATGACCGCTATTAGTTGTTGCCATTCAATCAATTGGTCATCCTGTTGGTTAATTAGATGTTCGCAGCGAAATAATTTATAGATATAATCTAAACATCTAATCATATGATCATGCATAATTGATAGAATCATGATATATAGTTTATAGAAATATATCTTTGATGCGTGAACTGGATCAGATCTGGTAGTAATGAATAATCGAGAGCCCCACGTGTTGCTCCTCTACTTGGTCCACACGAGCCCGACTAGATCTCTTTACTTTCGACTGCTAGGACGAAAAAGACAAAGGGGAAGCAATCCAATTGCAAGATTAAAAGATGATTTCTTCCTTTTTTGGAGTTCTCACCGTAATATAGCAAAAACCGTTTTAAAAAAGGAACAATTCTCTCTCTATTCACTCCCGTTTTCTTGCAAATAAGTGAAACCTTTTGTATTAAATAAAATTCCATAATTAACCATTAATTATATATTATTTTATTTCACAAATAAATAATATTTCTTATTATTAATAATATCTAATATGTATTAATTATATATTATTTTATTTCACAATCTTAACTCCATAATTAACCATTAATTATATATTATTTTATTTCACAATCTTAACTCTATAATTAACCATTAATTATATATTATTTTAATTCACAAATAAATAATATTTCTTATTATTAATAATATCTAATATGTATTAATTATATATTATTTTATTTCACAAATAAATAATATTTCTTATTATTAATAATATCTAATATGTATTAATAATTAACCATCTTTCTCGTTTATCTAGTCGGTCAACTCTAAGTGTGTGACCTCATAGGACAGATTATAATAGTTATAGGTTTAACCCCATTAATCGTAGTTGGCTTCTATTAAAGCACTATGACTCCTAAAATAATCGGATTAAATTATATCTGTTAATTTTTCCTATCCAAGTTTAGTCATTGCACATTAAATTAAAGGACACAATTCCTTCAATCTCCCACTTGTCCTTAAACAAGTGTGCAATATAAGATACATTTGTCTCTTAATGTCTTATTTGATGATATGGTAACATTCATACCTTTCTATCAAATATGTTTCTTGAACTCTGAGTTTGAACTGTCAATTAAACGGATGATTCATATTAATTCATCCGAGCATGGCCATGCATTTTCAGTTCTCGTTCTTCAAGTGGCCGAGACACCATTCCTATTCAATGTATCACAGTATACATGAAGTAGGAGGACTTATCCATTCTTGTATGACTATGGCTCCCACTCAATTTTTAGCAATCCCAACTACTGCCTTTATAACTCCTTTTTACGGAAAGCGTTTAACAGTGTCAAAGAAATACCAATCATCAAGTGAGGCCACAACATACTCATGTCTGAGGAATCTACTAAACATGGTTTAACTTAAAACTCTACAATCTCTTTTGGAGAGTCTTAAGGTGGGTCAGTCTTTTACATGTATCATCCATCCACATATATGTAATTAACTAGACATCTCCATGTCCTTATAGCCCATGAAACCTGACGCTATCAGTCAGCTTACAATATAGTAACTTATAAAATCATCTATGTCCATTTGATGATTTCAAACTATAAACTTTTAATAATTCAAAACTTCATTTCACTTAATGGGGTTTCATTCACCAGAACACTTAAGGTGATCCCATTTGTTAATAATGAATTATTTGGACATATTATTCAATATCGATAAAAACAATATAAATAAGGATGAAATATCATATATCATAAAATCATCAAGTCAAACATAAAACTGGTGTCTAACACTCATAAATACATAATGTAATACAAAAGCAAACTCAAAGCCATTCTCCAATGTGCTTGAGACCCTTAGCCCTAGTGTGACTCTCATGCTTTGGCCTAGGCATAGGTTTGGTTAATGGATCTGCAATGTTGTCATCAGTAAGCACCTTACACAACCTAATATCACCCATAGTGATGATGTGTCGAATAAGGTGATACTTTCTCATAACGTGTCTAGATTTGGAGCTCGAACTCGGTTCCTTTGCCTGAGCTATGGCACCATTGTTGTCACAATAGATGTCGATAGGCATTGAAATGCTAGGAACAACACTGAGTTTATCTAGGAACTTCCTCATCCAAACGACCTCCTTTGCTGATTCACTAGCAGCAGTGTACTCAGCCTCTGTTGTAGAATCTGCTATAGTACCTTGCTTGGAGCTCTTCCAGCTCACAGCTCCTCCGTTAAGGATAAAGACATAACCCGATTGAGACTCAAAGCCATCTCGGTCAGTCTGAAAGCTTGCATCAGTATAGCCTTGTACGATCAATTTTTCATCTCCCCCATATACTAAGAAATCATCCTTTGTTCTTCTTAAGTACTTCAGGATATTCTTAGCTGCACTCTAGTGTGCTTCTCCGGGACTTGATTGGTATCTGCTATACATGCTCAAAGCATATGCAACATCTGGACGTGTACATACCATGACATACATGATAGATCCTATAGCAGAAGCATATGGGATCTTGTTCATCTTCTCAAGCTCAGCAAGTGTTTTAGGACACTGCGCCTTGCTGAGATATACACCTTGTTGAATGGGTAAAAATCCCTTCTTGGAATCTTGCATCTTGAATCTATTAAGAATCTTATCAATATAAGTTCCTTGACTTAATCCAAGAAGCCTCTTAGATCTATCTCTATAGATCTTAATTCCAAGTATGTACACGACCTTTCCTAAGTCTTTCATTGAGAAACATTTCTTCATCCATTCTTTTACAGACTCTAGCATCGGAATGTCATTCCCAATAAGTAGTATGTCATCCACATACAAGACTAAGAAGGCTGCCATACTCCCACTAAACTTCTTGTAAACACAAGGATCCTCTTCGCATCTAATGAATTCAAACTCTTTGATCTATTCATCAAATCGAAAGTTCCAACTCCTGGATGCTTGCTTAAGTCCATAAATGGACTTCTTAAGCTTGCATACCTTCCTAGCATGATTTGGATCTTCAAAACCTTCAGGTTGTGTCATGTACACATCCTCTTCCAAAAAACCATTTAGAAAAGCGATTTTGATATCCATTTGCCATATCTCATAGTCATAATATGCAGCAATAACTAGGATTATCCTAATGGATCTAATCATGACAACTTGTGAAAATGTCTCGCCATAGTCTATACCATGAATTTGTCTAAAACCTTTGGCAACTAGTCTTGCCTTGTAAACAGATGCATTTCCATCCTTGTCATTTTTGAGTTTGAAAATCCATTTGCTTCCTATGGGTTTTACCCCATCTGGAAAATCTATCAAGTCCCATACTTGATTTTCAAACATCGAATCCATTTCAGACCTCATGGCGTCAAGCCATTTATTGGAGTCTGGACCCGTCACTGCTTGTTTATAGGTCAAAGGCTCACTATGTTCTAGCATAAGAACATCAAGGCTTACATTTAAGATGAAATCATCATAACGTCTTAATTGTACCATTGGCCTTTCCGATCTACGAGAGGGTTCAACTTGTTCAACAACTAAATCCGGAACATGATCTACAACTGTTTGTAGATCCTCTTATTCTGGTTCTTGGATGTTCTGAGGCCCTGAGCCTTCAAAAGTAATCATCTCTGCATCGACATCATCCATGTCATTTTGTTGTTGAGTTTGTTGCTCTTCATCATCTTGAACTGTTTCAAGATGAATATTTCTCCCACTAGACTTGTTGGAAAGGAACTCTCTTTCTAAAAAGACATTATCCCTTGCAACAAACACCTTTTGCTGAGTTGGATTGTAGAAGTAATATCCAAAACTTCCTTTTAGATACCCTATAAAAAAGCATTTATCTGATTTTAGGGCAAGCTTCTCTGTTTGTAAACGCTTTACATAAGCTTCACATCCCCATATTTTCAAAAAAGACAACTTTGGAACCTTTCCAGTCCATATCTCATATGGAGTTTTGTTTACATTTCTTGACGGAGTCCTATTTAGTGTAAGTACAACGGTAGTGAGGGCATATCCCCAGAAGGATACCGGAAGATTAACAAAACTCATCATTGATCGGACCATGTCTAACAAAGTCTTGTTTCTCCTTTCAGACACACCATTTAGCTGACGTGTTCCTAGGGTAGACAACTGTGTGACTATCCCACAGTTTTTCAAATGATGATCAAATTTGTGGCTCAAGTACTCGCCACCACGATCAGATCAAAGTGCTTTTATTTTCTTGCCACTTTAAGTCTCTACTTCGTTTTGAAATTCCTTGAACTTTTCAAAGGACTCTGATTTATGTGACATAAGGTAAATATACCCATATCTACTCATGTCATCAGTAAATGTGTTGAAGTATCTATAGTCACCTCTAGCTTCAGTGCTCATTGGACCACATACATCAGTATGTATTACGCCCAGT
Source organism: Impatiens glandulifera (assembly GCF_907164915.1). Taxonomy (NCBI): domain Eukaryota; kingdom Viridiplantae; phylum Streptophyta; class Magnoliopsida; order Ericales; family Balsaminaceae; genus Impatiens; species Impatiens glandulifera. The sequence continues at coordinate 18,571,590 of NC_061866.1, read as the reverse complement.
AGTTCAGTAGCTCTTTCAAACGTTCCTTTGAAAGGTGACCTTGTCATCTTGCCCATCAGACATGATTCACATGTATCAATGGATTCAAAATTCATGTCTTTTAGAAGCCCATCTTTGTGGATCTTCTTCATGCGATTCGCACTAATGTGACCCAATCGACAATGCCATAGGTAGGCCTCACTCAAACTATTTAATTTTTGTCTTTTGTTATTTATGTTATACAATTTTGATTTGAGATCCAATACAAAGAGTCCATTACTCATTGGAGCAGTCGCATAGAAAATATCATTCTTAAAAACAGAAATATTTCCATTTTTAATGCTAAATTCAAAATCTTCAGAATATAATACAGCAACCGAAACAAGGTTCTTAGTAATGCAAGGAACATAATAACAATTATTCAGTTCTAATATTAAACCAGAAGGTAAAGATAGGCTTAAATCTCCTACGGTAAGTGCAGCAACACTTGCTCCATTTCCAACGCGCAGGTCTATCGCTCCTTTCTTCACTTTTCTTTTATTTCTAAGTCCCTGCACATATGAAATAATATGAGCACCACATGCAGTATCTAATACCCAAATAGGACCATTATTTAATGTGAGAACATCGGTTGTCATAATCTCAATAACATAAATACATGAAGTGGAACTCACAGTCCCGTTCTTCTTGTCTTCTAGGTACTTGGGACAATTTCTTTTCCAGTGTCCCTTGGCCTTGCAGTAAAAACAATCATGATCAGCAGCCATCTTTGGCTTCTCACCACCCTTGGGTTTGGCAACTTGCTTGCCTTTCCCTTGGTTATTGTTTTTTTTCTTAGCCACCTTCTTAAACCCCTTCCCATTGTTGACATTTAGAACTTCATTCTTCTTGTCATCAATAATATTGCCTTCAGCATTTTTAAGCATGTTGTGGAGCTCATTCAGATCATGCTTTAGACCATTCATATGATATTGCATTCTAAATGGTGCAAAACCATCATGTAAGGATATAAGAACAATATCAGTGGCCAACTCTTGGTCATATGGGGTCCCTAGATTTTCCATCCTCTTGAAAAGCCCAGTCATGCTAATCACATGAGGACTCACTGGTTTTCTCTTCACAAGCTTGCTATGAAGTATAGCCTTGTGAGTCTCATATCGCTCTATCCTTGCCTGATCCTGAAACAGCGTTTTCAGTTCAGTTATGATAGTATAAGCATCAGAATGCAAAAACCTCTTTTGCAATTCAGGATCCATTGCAGCTAGCATGAGGCAAGTAACAGGTAATGCTTCAGTTTTCACCCGAGTTGATGTTGCCTTCTCCTCATCGGATGAGGTTCCGGTCACTGTAGGGATAGGGGTAGTTAGGACGTCCTCACGTCCCTCAGACCTGAGAATAATTCTCAGATTCCTTTCCCAATCAAGGAAGTTCGTTTCATTGAGCTTGTTTTTCTCAACAATTGAGCGCAAAGAGAATTTCAAATTATCGTTCGACATATTCTACAGAATATAAATGACATACAAATCAATTTATGTTTTGAAATTTGCAAAATACTTATAATTGAACAATTTAAAATAAGTGAATGCTCATTTTATTCAAGTTTTTATAGTCCCTTATGAATAAAATGATTCCAAGCTCCCATTACAGACAATCTCCAACGTACTTTTGCACTGTCTTAGGTCTTGTGTGTTCAAGATAAGTAATAATTACTAATTATAACTTCTTATAATTCTTGGTTGATGATCCACATCCAATGTAGGATTCATCCCCATGCCTCAAGATCCAAAACTTTGCCTTTGCCAACTTATTTTTTCATAAAAGAAAACTCATAACCATCATAGAGAGAGAAATTTTCTCTGGAGATTTTTTTCTCACATCGGGCACGACCGACACATCAACGCCGCCGGAGCTTTTGACGTCGGAATGATCTCAAATTTCTCCAGCAGGTGCGTCTCTTTCCCCCCTACAATCTGACTGAAGGAATTTCAATTTGAACGGAGGAATCGGGAGAAATCACGATTATAGTTTCTAGATCGGATATTTAGGTCGTTTTCGGCACGATCGGCACAATCGGCACAATCGGCACGATCGGCACGATCGGCACATTCGGCACGATCAGCACGAACAACACAAACGACACAGATTCTCGCCGCGACCGTGCTTCTACATCGGAAGTCGGCCGCCATCCTCCAGCACCTTCGATCAGTTGTCGTGCGCCCTCTGGAACGTGTTCTGTTGTGCAAGGAACGGTCACGGTCATCTTCTCTTACCGTTGACCGGAGCATTTCGTCAAACCCCCTTCTGTAGAGACTTGACGTCGAATCGGCGTCGGTCGCCCTCCTCTTCTCACTTTTCGTTTACAGGTTAGTTCGGACCTCGGTCGGGACATCAAACCACACCGCGAGGCGCGGGTAGGTCTCCATTGAACTTCTTTATCGCCGTTTGAATCAAGTGTTCGGTCTGGAGGAAGCATTCGTAGCTACAGACCGTTCCGAAATTGCTTAAACCCTTTCTTGTTTGAGCAATTATTTTCAAGCCCCTGTTACGGTGCGATTGGTTTCCAATCGTGCTGTTTGCGCCCACCCTTTGCTGCAGAATTCCAACCTCTGTGGCTCCTTTGAATATTAGGCAGTTTGCGCTTGATCTTTCCAATGACTGGTATGCGCCCGTCTAGTGTAGTTACTCGGGCAAGGGGCGTCCTTCAAGTCCGCCCTGATGATCCTAAGAAGGTGTTGAAGGGGCCGTCGACAAGCAGCAAGGCTAGGTCTGATAGACGAACTCGCAAGTCTCTTAACAATCCCAGGAAGCAGAAGCCAGAAATCATGGATGAAGTCCTAAACAACGGAGAAGATGCGCCTATTGATTCTATGCCAAATACAGCATCGGATATGAGTTTTTTTCCACATGCTGATGAATTACATGAGAATAGTTTTATTGGGGATTCATACTGTAACAATATGCATGTTCATAATAGAAATGATAGGATTGAATTGATAGGAAAAGATAGTACTGCATATAGAAATGATAGGACTTTAATTCCAGAAAATTTTGTTGTTACTGGACTTGCTGCACAGAATGGACCGTTAGAGTCGCTGGTTGGTACCCTAGACCTGACTGGTCAAATGGTTGGGAAATTGGATTTGAAATCTTGTCTTGTTGAAATTGATGACAATCGGGTCGCTTGTGCTGAAAATTCGGTCCCAATGCTGGAGATAATCTGTCAAAAAGGCTCTAAGGTAATGCAGGAAAATGACATAAATTGTACATGTTTATTGGGTCCTATTGAAAGCTCAAAATTGGGGTCTGTTTCTAAATCGGGTGAAAATATTATGCTGAGATTTATGTCTGTTTTGAATGATCCTACTGAAGTTGGTACTGGTGTTCCTATTGAGGTAAGTATGACAGAGCTGAATAAGACTGTTGATCGAGAATTAATAGGTTCAAAGAATATTACAAGGTCGGGGTCAGTTTCAGAAGCAGGAAAACATGACAGTTTGGGTAATTCAGGTGCAGAGAAATATCAGAAAACAAATTTTACCGGTCCTGCTAGAGAGGATGCTAAACTGGGCAAAATAGATCATTTTGAAATTGCCTCTACAGGGTTGGAGATATCAGCTGCTCAGAGTCCATTAGGTCCAAAGAAGGATATAATTTCAGAGTCTTGTTCTACAATGAGAAATCTTGCAAATCTAAAAGTCTCGGGTTCCATTAATGATCAGAATGCTAAGTCTACCTGTCCTGCTAAGGATCAAATGGAAAGTCAGATATCCAGACTATGTACTAGGCTTGAAAAAGGTTGGACAGAAGACACTAAATGCGCCCAGGATTCTGAAACTGAGGCTAAAATTGCAGGATCTTCTAAACAGCCTGCACATCTAGCTGAAACTGTTAAAGGACATAGTCTAACAGAATCTGGAAACACTGAAGAAATTGGATCTGAGTTAGAGCTATTCATGGAAATAAATTCAGCTCAATTAGAAAAGCCTAATAATACAGATCTAAAGGATGATGAACTGAACTTGATTGGTATAGCCAATGGTGAAAGCTTAGCTGGAAATTATATTGATTCGTTGATTGATGACATCATGAATGACAATCTGGGTGTGGGTATGGATCTCATGGAAGCTACAAATAAGTTGGGTCAGAATATAAGTCAGGGTATAAGAGGTGAAGAATGTATGAAACTGGAAGAATTAGCCAACGGTTTTCGCTTGGCCGGGTCTAATGAGGGGTTAGCCAACGGTTTTCGCTTGGCCGGGTCTAATAAGGGTGGATAACATGAATATTCAAGTCATTGATCCTGAACACGCCGGTCTGGACACACTAAAACTAATCATGGCATTGGTCATATCTTTTCAAATGTCGGTCCTAGCTCTTCAAATGCCGGTCCTAGCTCTTCAAACGCCGGTCATAGCTCTTCAAATGCTGGTCCTAGATCTTCTAATGCCAGTCCTAACTCTTCTAATGTCAGTCCTAGCTCTTCTAATGTCGGTCTTATCTCTTTAAATGTTGGTCCTGACATCACATATCCACCTTCTACCGGTCCTAATCGCCAAGATAATAAATCTACTAACGAAGTTATGAGCCACCGGTCGAATCAAAAGAACCAAAGCATAGATGTTGATTTGGAATCAGACGATAGCACTGACTATGATGAAACAATAATATGCGACCTCGAATATCATAAGTCCATGAAGAAGATATCGGCAACAAAGATCAAACCAAAAGCAAAGAGGCATAATTCTTCCAAAACAAGTGCTGAAATTTAAAAGATCGATCAAGAAACCGGATCGAATAATTCTAAAACAGCTAAGAAGGGTAAAAATGGATCGAAAATCAAAGAAAGGAAAAACATGAAGGCAAATAACTCAAGTTCTAAGAAGAACGCTGAAGTAAATCCCAAGAAAACTGTGATACCCGAGGCTAACCCTGAGATATTGAACTTGGGTGCGTTTTCTCCACTCGTTAATCTGGATTCTGAAATGCCAATTGATAGCATTCAAAAGAGGAAAACTGATACACAAGAGAAGAACACTAAAGGGGATATTCTAAAGAAGATCGGAACAATTGAAGGCAACGGTTTTGTGGGAAATATAAGGGTTAGATGGGCCGAAAAGAACAAACAAGTCAGGAAAGATAGCATCCCTGAAACAGTCATCTCCCCAGCTCCTCCTACTGCTACAATTCCTGGCAAAGAAAATACTCAGGCTGATAACAAGGATCCTACTACTGGTCCAACGTGGTCAATGAGGAAAAACGAAATAGCAAATTTGGCAGGACTGAGAAACCAGATGAAGAAGCTATTTTTCCAAATTAATAAAAAAGAGATTACGATGCCCCAAGAAAGAAATGATTAGTTGAATGCTCAGTTCAACCGTCACTATCTAAAGAATTGGAATCTCTTCAACAAAGATCAATATGATGAAGTGATGAAGTGGACGGTTGACGCCATGAAGGAAATTTCGAAATGTAATCAAACAAAGGTGTACACAATCATGAGCAACCCAAACAAAACCTGGCAAGAAGGAAAGGTGTGGAATGGAAATGCCATGAGCGATCCAGAAAAGGGAAAATTCCAGATAGACACTTTATTCCCAAAGGTAATTACACTTGATCATCCGCACCGGTTTGAGCTCCCACCAGAAATTGAAGAAAAATGTGTCAAGGCATGGGAGTTTGTCATAGTTGGTCATTTTATGGGCAACATGAAGGCACCATTTGCTGAGGTTAAAAGAACGTTGATGGGTTAATGGGAATCCTCTGGTCTAGAGAGGATCACAATCAATGATCACGGATTCTACTTTCTATCCTTCGGGAATGGAAGTGAAATAAAGTCGATCATAGAGAGCGAATATACTTTTATTAGGGGAAAAAGATTCAAGTTGTACAAGTGGAGAGAGGAACTTAATACTAATCATACACCGCCTGAACTTGAACAAATCTGGGTGAATCTCAAGAATGTTCCACCACACATGTGCAACCCGATGGGTCTTGCCTATATTTCAAGCATTATAGGCAAACCACTTATGTTTGACCCAGCAATGGAAGGCTACGAGCGTGCATCTGTGGCCAGAGTTAGTGTCGAAATCCATCCAAGTAACTCTCTTCCAATCAAGCTTGAACTTAATGATAGACTGGGAAATTTATTTGACATTGGAGTACAATACGAATGGAAACCAAATCGATGCATATGGTGTAGCACTTTCACACACGCTACGAATAAATGTCCAGTCAATAATAATCTAAAATCGAAGGCCAATAACAACACTCAAGTAAGCGATATCAATGACTCTAACCAGACTCAGGTTGAGAGAAATGTGAACAGGTCTGAACTTAACAGCAATGAACGCACTGAGGATGATAAGATGGGCAACCAAAAGCAAGAACATATAAGGGTAAGGAAGAATATAGGAAAAAGAATGAAGTGGGTAAGGGTACAAGCTGGCCTTACTAACGTTGATCATATTGGTCATGTTCAGGGCACCGGTCCTAGGTATTCTGTTTTCTCAAGAATAGGTCCTGTTCAAAATGTCAGTCCTGGTTAGGGTATCGGTCCTGATAAAGTTGGACATAGACACACCGATGCTAGAGCTTCTCATAAAACTACTGTTCCTAGCCATATTAACCATATTAAGCCTGATCTTGGACTTATTGATCATGAAACTACTCAAGCTACCGGACTTGCTACTACAGGTCCTGATGAAAAATGTGCAACCATTGCTGATCCCGACTATATTGGTCCTGATACTGGCACAAGTCCTATTATTGTGGATGATACTATTGTTGGTCCTAACTCCACCGAATCCCAATACTGATCAAAGAACTAGTCTTGATGTAACTACATGTCCTAGTTCTAAAGTTTCTGAAATTCAAAGATCTATGGGACTGGGAATACTTGACCCATATTAAACAAGCAAAATTGGATCTGAAGGCACTCTAATAGGTCGTGAGTCTACTCTTCACAGTTCTAGGAATGCAAGCAGGAACCGAAAAAACAATGTCATCAAAATTCGAAATGACCTGATCCTTGGGCTTAGAGCCACCTTTCGAGATGATGAACAGGAGAATCTTGGAATAAGTAATAAAGAAGCTCTTGAGAATGGACTAGGAAATCTTGGCATTTGTGAAATCAAAAGATCAAGTGCAGAAGAAGACAATTTGGTCTTGAATAAGGCAGTGAGCCTCAGTTCTGAAGTAGGGCGAATTAAAACCGATAACAAACATGAATCCAGTAGTGAAGAGGTTCAAAGTCAGAAAAGACCTACTAAAGCAGAACAAGATAAAAATCGAAGACAAAGTAGAAAGATCCTGGATCCAGAAGCTACTAAATTTATCACGGGAGAAGATGAGATCTACATGAGGCAACTCTCACTCAATGGCAATAGTATTCCATGTAATCAAACAGTAGCAATTGAGGATAGTGAGGCAAGTGATGCTTATGATTTCTCTGATGAAGAGGTCCAGGACAGTCTGGAAAGTCAGGAACCCAACACTTATATTCATTCATGAATATATTGACATGGAATATAAGGGGACTCAATGACCCTCTAAAATGTAAAGAAATCAGGAGGATCATTGAGAATCAGAACATCACTATTATGGGTATTCTTGAGACAAAAGTCAAAAGTCGGAACGTTGAGAAGGTTAGCAAATTGTGTATTGATAGTAGCTGGGAAATCATTCAGAACTCAAATGATAAAACGGGCAGAATCTGGGTTATTTGGGATAACAAAGTTGTTGAGGTGATGACTCTCTTTTCGAATGATCAAGCAATCCTGGTGGAGGTCAAAGACAGAATCACAAGAATCGTGTTTAATCTTGCTATTGTCTATGGTAGCAACTCAAGCACTGACAGAAGACTCCTCTGGAATTGTCTTAGAAACTGGATCGGTATTGATAAATCTTGGGCTGTCCTCGGTGATTACAACGTAACCAGAAACGAATCTGATCGTAGCCCAGAATCTGAAATTACTCGGGATATGATTGACTTTAATGACTGCATCAGAGATATGGGTTGTATCGAGCCTACCAATTCTGGGAACTTCTTCACTTGGTCTTCTACGAGAGGGAATGAGCAAATTAGAAAAAGTAGAATTGACAGATGTCTGGTAAATGAGAGTTGGATTAACCAATTTCCGAGAAGTCAACTTCATGTTTTGAATCCGGGTATATCTGATCACTGCCCGATTAAATTGTTCTGGGAAAAGGAAGAAAGGTTCAAAAGGCCTTTTAAATTTTTCAATTTCTGGATGGATAATGATAAATTCAAGGGTATTCTCGAAAGCGTATGGTCAACAGATGTCAGAGGTTCCAACATGTACAGGGTTTCTGAGAAGCTTAAGCTCCTGAAGAATCATCTCCAAAGCTTTGACAAGAAGAAGTTCAGCAATATCTCCAATAGAGTTCTGGCTGCTAGAGAAGAACTGGAAGAGGTTCAGAAAAAGTTATTAAGGGATGATAGTGATGAACAACTCAATGAAACAGAAAGATATGCGCTTGAAAACTTCAGGAAACTGAGTCTTCTTGAAGAGAATTTTGTTAGACAGAAATCAAGACAGAGCTGGCTTTCGTTGGGTGACAAAAACACAGCTTTCTTCTACAGAAAATGAAAGGCTAGAAACATGAGAAACAATGTGTACAGGCTGAAGAATGATGATGGTGAATATGTTCAGGGTCAAAAGGGTGTCCAAGATCTGGCTATTGATTTCTATAAACAACTTATGGGTACAAGAAAGCAGCATCAAAGTCACCTGAATACCTTGTATCAAATTATTGATAGGAAAATCTCTGCCGAAGATAGTCGCGAGTTGATAAGGGTGGTCACGAAGGTTGAGGTTAAAGAAGCTCTGTTTAGTATTGATGGGAATAAAAGCCCGGGTCCTGATGGGTTTAATGCACAGTTCTTCAAAGATAATTGGTCGGTTGTGGGTAAAGATGTTACTGATGGGGTTTTGGAGTTTTTCAAAAATAGGAAGATGTTAAAGCAATGGAATACAGCGGTCCTAACCTTGATCCCCAAAACTGTAGTACCTGAGAAAGTACAAGATTTCAGACCAATTTCCTGTTGAAATGTGATTTATAAAATAATTTCAAAAATCATTTCTAAACGTTTTAAAAATATAATAGGAAAAATAATAAATCTTAATCAATCTGCATTCATCCCCGGTAGGATAATCTCTCATAATATTCTTCTCATGCAGAGCCTATTAAAAGGCTACGGGAAAAAGAAAATATCCCCGAGAGTGACTTTCAAAATAGATATCAAGAAAGCTTTCGACTCTGTTAGATGGGAAGCGATTCGAGAATTTCTGATTGTTTCTGCTTTTCCTATGATTTTTATCGATTGGATTATGCAATGCGTTTCATCATCCTGCTTTGTTGTTAGCGTCAATGGAGTCCACAGAGGCTATTTCAAGGGTGAAAACGGGGTAAGGCAAGGGGACCCCCTCTCTTCTTACCTTTTCGTAGCTATCATGGCGATCTTTGAGAGCATCTTCGCGATGTTCCGAAAGAATCGTCCATACATCTTTCACCCATTCTGTGAGGTAGAGGAGGTAACACATTTATGCTATGTTGACGATTTGTTCATTCTAGTGCACGCAGACATTGAGTCCATTAAAACTATTAGGGCTGCACTAACGTTCTTTTCTGAGGTAACAGGTTTAACTATTAATGAAAGCAAAAGTGTGGCATTTTATGGAGGCGTGAAGGACGAAACAAAGCAGGACATCTTCAACATCATGGGCATCAAGGAAGGCAGCTTTCCCATAAGGTACTTAGGAATTCAGTTAACTGCGAAGCAGATCGAGATCTCACATTGTAAACCGCTAATTGAAAAGGTAAAAAACACGATATCTGGCTGGGCAGCAAAAAAACTTTCTTATGCAGGGAGGATCGAACTTATCAAAACCGTGGTTATGGACATAGTTGGCTATTGGGCGCAGCAAATGGTCATTCCGAAGAAGGTAATGAAGGAACTCGACACGCTGATGAGAAACTTTATCTGGGGTAGTAGTGGAAGAGGAGGAAAGAAAGTCAAATGGACCGCTCTCTGCAAACCGAAGGACGAGGGAGGCATCGACTTGAAGAACTGTACCGAGTGGAACAAGGCTCTAACCTTCAAGCATCTGTGGGCTTTGGAGCGCAATCAGGAGTCACTATGGATCAAATGGGTGCATACGAGGTTTATGAAACACGAAACCAGCATCTGGACCTGCAAAATTCACGAAGGTATGAGCTGGTCTCTAAAAAAGATTCTTAAACTAAGAAGCGATATTGCAGATCTTTATAACATCCGACTAGGGGATGGGAAATGCACTCTATTCTGGCATGACCTTTGGTTTGAAAACCAGCCTATCATCGACAAGGAGGAGTTTCAAAATACTCGTATCAGAAGGGACTGCGCAAAAGCGAAAATCAGAGACATCAAAGACTGGAATTGGAACTTGCTCTTAAGAAGAATTCCAGAAGGAAAGAGGATACTTGATCATATAAGTAACATACAACTACACGACAGACCGGATATTCATGAATGGAAAGATGAGGACAATGGGAAGCTGGTATTGAAGAAAATATGGGAGGTAATCCGGGAAAAAGCGCAGAAAGTAGAATGGGCTCCTCTTGTATGGTCAACGAAGATTATCCCTCGACACCAGTTCATTCTATGGCTCGCCTTCTAGGAAAGACTCAGCACTCGTGATCGTATGAGTAAGTACATGAGCATCCCGGACGCGAGCTGTCTTCTATGCATAGGAAATGAAGAAACCATAGATCACATATTTGGGAGCTGCTGTATTGCTTCGGAGCTTTGGGACAGATTCTATAAAAGCCTGGAGCTGACCAGTTTCCCGAGCGAATGGAATGAAATCAAAGAAACTGCACTACTCAAAGCCAAGGGAAATAGATTTGCAATAAGCGTGTTCAAGTGTGGCTTTGGAGCAGTGGTGTATAACATTTGGCAAGAACGGAATGCAAGGGTATATGACAGAACTCGCAGGAGCATTGACGAGTTATGGAAAGATATTGTATCGGATTGAAGCGCCCTCGCGGGAGCGTGGAGAAGAATTCCAAGAACGGAGCAGAACTGGAATATCTGCAGGAACTGGAATTTACCGTTTTTTAAACTCACTAGAATTGAAAGCATTGTAAACAAATAATTCATTTACGTTTTTAGCTTTTTAGCTTTTATTCAGAATGTTACGACTTCAAAATCATTCTAGGCCTGTCTAGAATGATCTCTTAAACTCGTGGTTTTTTTTCCCGTTTTTGGGAATTTTTAATAAAATGACGCTAAGTCGTTTTCCTCCCCCCCCAAAAAAAATTGCCTTTTGGTCTCTTGTTGGGTACAACCGTATCAAGGTTTATGAATCCCCGTATAGATTCATCCTTAGGAGCCTAAGGTTGAGGAAAGACACCCTCGCTTTTGCGAAACCTATCCAACTAAAACCATAAACTTCCTGGGTCATGACACGGAAAGGATTGCCCCAATTTTCTTTAGGAACTTAAGTTTTGATTGTCTTTTATTTATTAGTGAAAATTATTATAAATAAAAACAATGCAATGAAAATTGTGATCCTAGTATGGCGCCTAAGATGCAAAAAACAAAATATATAAAGAACTAAACTTCTTTGGTCTCCATGCTTGCACCCTTCATGGATCTCCATTCTTGAACTTCATGGTTCTTATTTGTATTACATAATTACTTATAATAATCTAGTTATCAAAATAAATTACAAAATACATAACGATACGTAGATCGTGTTATAAGAAAACAGAACGATGCTCAGATCGTATTTTTGGGCCATACTAGAAAAATATTAATCTTTAATAAGTGGGATTTCCTAACTTTTAGAAAACAAATATATCATATTTATTTGATCCAAATATTTATATAATCCAATTAAAATAAATATTTTTTTTATTTTCTTAAAGATAGTTTTACATCTTAATCTATGTAAAATTATATCATCGACATAGATCCGCATCAAAATTAACAGTTAATTTATTAATCCTTTCAATATATGCAACCTTGCGCTCTGATACCACTGTTGGTTAATTAGATGTTCGTAGCGGAATAATTTATAAATCTAATCTAAACATCTAATCATATGATCATTCATAATTGATAAAATCATGATATAGTTTATAGAAATATACTTTTGATGCGTGAACCGAATCAGATCTGGTAGTAATGAATAATCGAGAGCCCCACGTGTTGCTCCTCTACTTGGTCCACACGAGCCCGACTAGATCTCTTTACTTTCGACTGCTAGGACGAAAAAGACAAAGGGGAACCAATCCAATTGCAAGATTAAAAGATGATTTCTTCCTTTTTTGGAGTTCTCACCGTAATATAGAAAAAGCCGTTTTAAAAGAGAAACAATTCTCTCTATATTCACTTCCGTTTTCTTACAAATAAGTGAATCCTTTTGTATTAAATAAAATTTTATACTTAAACATTAATTATATATTATTTTATTTCACAAATAAATAATATTTCTTATTATTAATAATATCTAATATGTATTAATTATGTATTATTTTATTTCACAATCTTAACTCTATAATTAACCATTAATTATATATTATTTTATTTTACAGTCTTAACTCAATAATTAACCATTAATTATATATTATTTTATTTCAAAAATAAATAATATTTCTTATTATTAATAATATATAATATTTATTAATTATATATTATTTTATTTCACAAATAAAAAATATTTCTTATTATTAATAATATCTAATATGTATTAATTATATATTATTTTATTTCACAAATAAAAAATATTTCTTATTATTAATAATATCTAATATGTATTAATAATTAACCATTTTTCTCGTTTATCTAGTCGGTCAACTCTAAGTGTGTGACCTTATAGGACCCGATTATAATAGTTATAGGTTTAACTCATTAATCGTAGTTGGCTTCTAGCAAAACACTACGACTCCTAAAATAATCGGATTAAATTATATCTGTTAATTTTTCTTATCCAAGTTTAGTCATTGCACATTAAATTAAAGGACACAATTCCTTCACATCCATCATTTTCGAAATCTGAAAAATATAATTTCTCTTGGGAGGACAAGTTATGCTCCTAAGATCAGCAGTTTCCTCCTCTCTCTCTCAATCATAACTTTGGACCGGGACACCCTATCAGTCAAGCCAACATCCTAACTATGGAAAAATCTAAAAGGTGGGTGAATAGGGTAGATTTTAGGAATTAAAATGATCTTTTTTATGTATTAGTTTTCAACTACTGTTAGTATTTTTTTATTTTGTCTAAAGCATGTTGTGTATTGATTATATTTTATCATATTTAATAATGTATACAACAATAACTATCCTATTTTACCTTTTATTCTTCCATCTGGTGGGTAGCCTACCTATGTAGTAGACTTGTAGTAGAATTACGCTTTAACTTACAAAGTTTTATTAAACTTTAATAGAACGCCAATGAGGTGGGATGCAGGAACATTCTAACGTCTTATAGAGTGAAAGATTTAACAAGGTTTGAAATCCCATTGTATTTAAGAAGTGGAGGATTTACTGGAATTCTCGATCGAAGGAAGGAGGGACAGATCAAAATATATATATATATATATATTGATATATATATAAAATATTGATGAGAGAAAAAATAATTAGGAAAAAAAATATAAGAAAATATATTTATAGCAAAGAATGCATTATTTAAAATTTAAATTTCTATGTATTTGAATCCTGGTCTTAATCATTAAATATGAATAAAATTCTTAAAATAATTTTATTATTTTATATATATATATACATATATAATTATTATTAGGGAGAATAATTGATAATGTGAATTATTGTGGTGTCAGGTAACTTTAAACATCATTTTATATATAAAATTTAATAAACTTATTATTAATTATTCTAGTTTATACAATAAATTTTAATTTAGTATACAAAATTTAACAAAAATATATTTATTTATACTATTTAGATATAAATTTAGTCTTTATGCATAATTATTATAAATTAAATATATAATTTGTATTTGATAAAATATAAGAATTTAAAATATAGATTAAAAGAAAAAAAAAGCTATTTTTAAATATATAAAATATAATTAAATTAATTCTATTTAATTTAATAAAAATAGGAGAAAATTGAAAGAGATGAATAATATATATAGATTGAATCCCTCATAATTTTTTAGCTTTAACAAAACTAAACAAACTAACTATTTTATTTTTTCTATAAAATATTATTTATATGTTTTCGAGTCATGGCGGTGGCGGTGGCGGTGGCGGTGGCGGTGGCGGTGGCGGTGGCGGTGGAGGTGGCGGTGGCGGTGGAGGTGGCGGTGGCGGTGGAGGTGGCGGTGGCGGTGGAGGTGGCGGTGGCGGTGACGGTGGCGGTGGCGGTGGCGGACCTAAAGGGGGCTTTGGCCCGGGCCTCCCCAATCATAAAAGTTTTAAGATATTATATTATATATATATATATATAATTCATAATAGAGGTCAGTGATGATCGATAATAAACTAACACTTTCTTTTATAAAAATTAATAAAAAAATTAATTCATAATTATAGTATTCTAATTTCAAATATAATTTTATTAAAATATTTATTATTAATATTTTATTTTATACCAATAATATTTTCTAAGATACAATATTTGTAATTATACATTTTAGTTAATATATAAATAAGATTTATTTATATAATTTAAAATATAAAGAATTATATATAAAATAATGAAAATCATATAAGATTATTATTTATTTTAAAACTACATTTATATTATAATTATATATATATATATATTATTAATTTCAATATAATTAATTAATAATACAAATTACTTATAAAATAAAGATTAAAATAATAATTTATATAAATATAAGGGTAAAATAATAATTTATATAAATATAAAGGTAAAATATTATTTTATATTCTTAATTTTAAATTATTTTTAAATTATTACAACAAATAAATGTATTTTTTATATTTTATTTAGGGGCCTAGGTTATGACAAATATTTATTTTTAGTTATTTATTTTATGTAAGATATAGAATAATGGAGATGTTCTATAAACGAATTTGTACTTCTACATCACATGATCAGTCTGAGCTTTCTCAATCAATTAATGAGTCTAATGTTACTGATCAAATATACATTGTTAGAATATAGCATATCAAAAGATGCATCATTTTGTTTTTAGTGTTATCTTTTTAAGCCTTTAAATAGAGAAAACGTAGATGATACCTTTATAGGAGATTGGTACAAAAATTAGAAAAGGGCATTAGAAAGATTCAATCGACATATGGGAACTTCAAATAGTTGTCATAATGAAGCTAGAATTCAATTTAAATCATTTCAAGTTCAAAGACATAGTCTGAGAAACGTTTTACGTACACATGGCCGTGATATAGAAATAAATTATTGCACCCGTTTAACGACAATTTTTGATATAACACGCTTTCTATTGAGACAATGATTACCTTTTGGAGGACATGATGAGTCAAGTAGTTCATCAAATAAAGGTAATTTTCTTGAATTGATTGATTGGTATAACGTAATGAAGAAATTTTGTCTTCTTTTGTACCGACTCATGAAAAAAATAATTTAGTAATTATGTTTGTTAGTATTTTTATGTAATTATCGAGTAAAATTTTAATTAAAAAATGCATTTATTTGATCGCCAAAAAAAATGCTACGTTACTATGTATTTGGCCCCCGAGAAAATATTTCTAGGTCTGCCACTGAGTAGAGGTAATATTTCTATAAAATAGTGTCAACCAAGATAATATTAAATAGACATTTTTTCAAGAATGAATTCAAGTTCCTAAATTCGAATTTGTTGGACTTGAAATAAATTTGGAGTGTGCTTAAAAAGATAACTTAAATATTTTTTATTTTGAATAAAACCAGTAAATAAACGGAGATTTTATTATTTTTTTATGAATTAAATAAATAAATATTGAATTAAATTAAAAAAAAGAATTATGGGTTAAATCACTTTATTTTACAGAATGAACCGAAGAACCTAACATATATAGGTTCCAACCTATTTGGTTCTTTTACTTATTGATATATTGTCAACCAAACATTAACAAACTATAAAATTTGAAAATCATTAGTTAATATTCTTAATTTGTAAAATAATTTTTGTACGAAAAATACCAAGATCATTTTATAAAATATGTCCAAGATTGTGTAAATATTGAATCTGTTAAGGTACTAATTGATCTTGGTTTGACATGGTTTACGCCTTATAGGTTCCTTATAGATGTGACATGGTTCAATTAATGATGATACCTAATTCTTATAGATGTGCATGCATTTGTCACTAAATAACATTTTTGGAAAATAATGTCAATGTAAATATTTTTTTAATAAAACTGAGTATATAAATTAAAATATAAATGGTAATAAATCTACACTGTTCACCTTTTTTTGGGATAGTTTTATTTTTGTTTATATGGTGTTGAATATAATTTATTTTTCTTATTAAAATTAATTCAATTCTTATACAAGTAAAAAATTATAATCCACAGCCACCTTCAAAGGAAATATTGGATCTTTTTCCAAATCTAAGTCTTTATTGTATTTGTATCAAAATCAGAAATAACCTCTAAATGATACACATAATATCCACATTTAAAAAAAAATCCTTAAAGAAACAAAATAAATAAATATGATCAATTCAAAAACTAAAAAATAATATTGAAACAAATAAGTAAACAGTTAATCAAATTAATTAATCTAAAAAAATCCAAAACAAACAACAAAACATTTTTTTAAAAATTGAAATTAAAAAATAATGCTTCAAAAAAATAAACAAATATTATAATTGATAAAACTGATATTTTCTAATTTATAACACACATTAAAAAAAAAAGAATTTTGGGTCAATCTAACTTTAGAAGGAAGGTTAGGTTCAAATTGAATGAAAATAAGTTACAAATTGAAATAGATTGAAAATAAGTTATAGATATATTTAATCCTATATTTAAATATTGAGTCAAAATTAGACTAAGATTATTTTAAAGGAACTATATAAAATAATTTAAAAAGTTAAAAATAATATATTAAAACAGAAATCAATATACAATATCAAAAATACAAAAGATTAACAGCCTTAATGAAAGAGTAATAAACACAATTTAAAAAATTAGACAATCTACCGAATATTTAATATATTTAATTCCACATGATATTATAAATTAAATATTGATATAATATAAACCAACATAAAATATAAATATATATTTATAATATAATGAATATATTGCAGTTTAGTTGTTGTTAAATATATATTTTTAATTTAAAATATTCGTCAGTTTTAATTTTGATTACAATATTAGTTATAAAAATAATTGTAAAAATTTCTTTTGATTATTTCAAAAATAATACAAAATACGTTACATATTCATATTAATTATAGTTGAATTAGATATCATAACGGTGAGTTAATTAAGACTTAAAATGTCATTCTAATATCTTATATTAAAAATAAAAAATCATAGTTAATCAAAATTTTCCAAAAAAATAATTTTTATATGATACTTGTTTTTGCTGTGAATGATGTGGAACAAATATTATACAAGTTTGTAATTTTGTACATTAATCTAATGCATTTTTATATTGTTTTTGTTCAAAAGTTTTAGTAAAATATTTCCACAATCATAACATTTATTTAAATTTAAAGTGTTTTATATGGACATGGAATATATCATGTTTTTTTCTCACAATTATGTCTCAAGGGAGATGATTGTACCAAAAATTTGCATTCTTCTTTTTCTTATAACCATTCCAATTCCGGTCATTATCTTGAAACCAGCTTTGCACCTTGACATTTGCCTAAAGAGTTAATTAGTCAATTCTTGTAACTGTACGTCAAGAATAGAATAATTGTGTGATACAATTGCTATATCCGATTATCTAGCTAATTAGTATCATCGTCTCTCGATTCGCAATTATGTATTTATAAACAACTAATCGCTATCTTCAGTTACATGATTATCATCTTTGTATGACTCGCCCCATTCGGGTATAGCCTTGTTGAACCCTCGCCCCACCCACTAGCGGGTATGAGCTCGTTCAAACCCTCATCCCCATCTGGTTGGGGTAAGGGCTCCCCCATCTGGTTGGGGTAAGGGCTCGACAACATCATTTTTTTCGTTCGGAATGTCGTCCAAAACACCCCAGCCAGGAGTAACTAGCCTAAAAATCAGCTAACCCGTTGATTACTCCACCTTCTTGATCATCTTAGACAACAAATTCACGATCTAAATCCAAGATGAATTCGTGATCAAGTTGATCCAGTCGGATTACATCATTGTGAATGTCCCTATCAAGAAATGATATATAGGAAAACAACCATTTTATGTTCGCCTAAAACCATTTCTTGACAATTTTATTCTTTTTGTTCTTGCGCAAACATAAATGAGTTATCTTGCGATATATCATTGCCTGGTTAAGAAATTCACAATGACTTAATCGACTGGAATAACAATGATGTTAACCCGAACTCATCTTTGATTTAGATAGTGAATTTGTTGTCCAAGATGATCAAGAAAGTTGAGTAATCATTAGTTTACCTGGTCCTAATTATGTTGGAGGCTGGGGTGATTTTGACGAGATTACAAACGCCAAAAATGATATTAGTTTTTTCTACAACCTTTGATGTAGGGGTACTTAGTTTTAACTTTATTTTTTACATTTTTTACTCCACAAATAAGAAATAGAATGTATTCAGATAAATTATTTTTAAAAAATTTATAATTTGGTATGTTTATTATGGACAGGAGATTATCTTCTCACGAAGTTGCAAACCTTTTGAATGGACCCAAGGGGAGGGTTGGCTCAAAGAGAAGGAATATTGTGAGGACATCGACTAGGATGCAAGACGATAGTGTAAACCGATTTTTGTCATGTTTTCTACAAGATTGTGGTTGATGAAAAGGACGATGATACAATCATGATGCACCAGGTTTTGAAATTGATGCATATGGGAATTCCTTAAAAACTTGATTCAATTCAATAGAAAATAGAATTTTAAGGACAATCAACAAAAATAGTCGAAGTCAATATTCTCTCATTGTGATATTGGGATTTACCATCGCTTAATTTACGTAATAGGAAATTGAGTTTATGGAATGACGTTATAATATCTAGCGATTTGTTGCAATTAATTTGACTTATCCTATCTCCAAATAATATAGGTCCCAACAGAGATCAGCTCAAAGTATAATTTTGAAAATACTGATTATAAGCTAACATTAATTTTAGACTTTTAATATTTTATAATTAAAATTATGAAATCCTAAATATAAACACTTATAAATAAACTGTTTTTTAATACTTAGCATTGGCATCCAATAATTTGAGAGTAATGGAAAGAGATAAAGGTAAGTGATTTTAGGATTAATGAGACTTAGACAAATTAGATTTTGGGATAAGAGAATAATGAATTTGGTCAGATAAATGAGAATAGTCTTAGTAAGAGTGAAGCCAATGAAATAATGTCCAATAAATAATGAAGCAACTTGAAAAATGGTATTTTATTCACCAATTGGTACTTTGTGTAATGAGGATCTATATGATAATTTTTCTCTAAATTTTTAGACTTAAAGGGATTCTATGCTCATTTTTATAATATGTTTTTTTAATTTCATCATTAGTGTCTTAGATTGAATCAAATCTTTCAAAAACAAATCAACCACTACTCATGTGTGGTTGGTAGAAGCCATTACACTATCAATAGATCTAGAAAAGAATTGTTTAGAAAAAAATCTCCAATACAACTTCAATGAAGAATAGTACTTCAATTAAGAATAATACTTCAAAAGTCACAGATTCGATTCCATCTGAAACCAATTTAAGCCGGACTCATGGTTGTGAGGTGTCATGTTAGCTCTTCTTTTAATAAAAAAAATAATATTTTAAAAAAAGAAAATTATTTTTTATAAGAGAGAGATTTATGTATTTTTAGTAATATATTTTCTCCTTTTTTTCTTTGCATAATAACTCCATTCATTATTTTTATTATATTAGTCAGAATGATAGAGTAGGCGAGAATGATAGAGTAGGCGGGAAGGTCTCCTTAGACGTTTTCCAAACTAATGACAATGGCTAAGCTCGCGATAAGAAATCAAAATTTCGTTCTCTCATTGTGATGTCGGGACTGATCATAGGCTGGATTTACCTAATAAGCAAATTTAAGTTTATGGAAGACGCTATAATGTCTAGTGATTTGGTGCAAAAATTTTGAATATTTAATCAATGGGTTCAAATTTGAAATGGACTCGCAAATTTTGGGATTGTCCAATTTGAGTGTTTCTTATATGGCCTAAATGATTTTGGCCCAAAATATCAAGCTAGTAAAGAAAAAGTTCAGAAGGATGAAAGAGGAAGTCGTGAACAAAATTCGGGAAGATGTCCGAAAGCAACTCGGAGCTGGATTTCTCGAGATAGTGAAATATCCTACTTAGATTGCCAACGTAGGTAGTCCCCGTCCTTAAGAATGACGGGAAACTACGTGTGTAGATTATCGAGATCTGAATAAGGCCAACCCTAAAGAAGATTTCCCTCTATCATACATCAACATACTAGTCGATCATGCCACCGATCATGAATTGTTATCATTCATGAATGGATTTTCAGGATAAAACCAAATTATGATGGCCCCACAAGATAAGGAAAAGACCACATTTATAACCGGAACTTTCTATTATAGGGTCAAGTCTTTCGGTCTTAAAAATGCGAGAGCAACCTATCAAAGGGCAACCACCATGATCTTTCATGACATAATTCACAAGGAAGGGGAAGTATATGTCGATGACATGATTGTCAAATCAAAGGATCGAGAAGGACATGTCCTAAGCCTCAAAACATTTCTGCAACGAATCAAGAAATATCAGTTACAACTCAACCTGAAGAAATACACTTTCAGTGTCACAGTTGGTAAAATATTAGGCTTTTTAATCACACAGAGGGGCATTAAAACCAATCATTCAAAGATCAAAATAATCACGATTATGTCAATCCTTGAAACGAAAGAGAGGTCCAAGGATTTTTGTGTAAAATCTAATACATTAGTCGATTCATTGGTAAGCTTACTATAACATGCAATCTGTTGTTTAATCTACTGAACAAAGACCTAAAGTTTGTATGGGATGAAAACTGTCAACTAGCCTTTGACAGAATCATTGATTATTTAAAATATCCTCCCATACTCATGCCGCCTAGAGCCGACCTTCCACATATCCTATATCTTATTGTAACAAACACAACCATGGGAAGCATGTTGGCTCAAGAAAACGAGGACAAACTCGAAACGGTTGTGTATTAGTAAAATGATGATTAAGTGTGAACTTAATTACACTCCAGATGAGAAAATATGTTGGGCCTTAGCATGGGTCACTAAAAGGTTAAGACACTACATACAAGCCCATCCCATCAAGTTGGTATCAAGACTAGACCTCATCTATTTCTTGTTCCAATGAATTCTTCTATCACTAAGGCTTTCCAAATAGATGATGATGTTATCTGAATACGATATATCCTACACGGTACAAAAGTCTATCAAAGGAAGCGTTATTGTGAACTTCCTTGTTGACCAACCCATCATTGTTGAGTTAGAAGACAAACTCGAATTCCTTGACGAAGGGATTATGGGTATAACATCAGTCACATGGAAACTGATGCTTGATGGAGCTTCCGGAAAGTAGGGTTACGGAAGTGGGATTTTGTTAGTTAACCTAAAAGGGACGTACAACCCAATATCCATAGAACTTGAATATCATGTTACCAATAAAGAGGCCAAATACGAGACATGCCTCTCAGGTCTCAAATTGGCATATGAAAAAGTGAAACCAAGTTAGAAATCGTTAGTGACTCTAATTTGGTTATATCCTAAGTCAATGGTATGTGGCAAGTGAAAGGAGAGAACTTGAAACCCTACCATGCCCACTTGACCAAACTCACGAATAAATTTGATCATGTATAATTTGTTCACGCTCTAAGAAGCCAAAAATGCTTCACGGATGCCCTGGCTACTTTGGCAGCCATGACTCAAATTCCCGAAAAAAGCGACAACCTTCTTTTGAATCGAGAGAAATCACTTCCTAAGAGAATTATACTAAACCCTAGTATGATACTCTATAGAAGTACATTGAGTACGAATAATATCCTTCAAATTTCTGAGCTAAGGAACGACAAGCATTGCGCTAGTATTTCACCAACTACACTTGGATTGCGAAAAGCTTTATCGTCAATCTTTCGATGGTCAAAACATGTTTTTCATAGGTAATCCTAAATCCAAGAGGATCATGGAAGAAATATATGCAGGAACATGTGGCTCACACATGAACATAATGGATTTAGCCAAGAAAATACTTCGTCTAGGATATTATTGGCAAAACATCGAACAAGAATGTGTGAGTTATGTAAAGAGCTGTCATTAATTCCAAATATATGCTAACTTAAAGCATACATCGACCTCGCTCCACTACAACATGGCATACCCTTGGTACTTTTACTACATGGGGACATTGACGTATTTATGAAAATCTATCCCCATGCATCAAATGGACACGAGTTCATACTCGATGTTATAGACTACTTCACAAAATGGGTTGAAACAGCCTCCTACAAGGTCTTGAAATCATCTCAAGTGGCAAAGTTCATCCGAACTAACATCATCGCTATGGAGTTCCTCACGCCCTGATTTTAGACAATGGTAACACTTATAAGGAAAAGTGTTGTAATTGTTTAATGAATTCAAGATAGAGAATCACAAATCATCGTCTTATAGACCTGAAACCAATGGTGCGGTCAAAACTGCAAACAAAAATGTGATTAAGATCATCACAAGAAGATGACCATCACGTATAAGTACTAGCACGAGAAAGTTCCATACACTTTATGGGGATATCTTACAACCGCTTCGACAGACGAAACTCCCTACTATCTAGTTTATGGCATGGACGTTGTACAACCTATCGAAATCGAGATTTCAACTCTAAGAATACTCTTAAAAGTCATTTTATAGAAGAAGACTAACTCAAATGTCGATATGACCAACTAACATTAATTGAGGATAAGAGAATAAACTCTTTGTGTAAAACTTAAGTTTACCAAAAATGTATGTCGGACACATTCAATAGTAAGGTAAAACTAAGAAACCTCAAATAGGTGATCTAGTTCTCAAACGAACCCTAGAACTCCTAGACCTTAGGAGCAAGTTTTGACCCTAGTGGGAAGGACCCTTCCTACTTATGAAAATCCTCTCTAGAGGAGTTATCCACCTATCTAACGTAGAAGGCGAATAGTTCATTGTACCAAGAAATCTCGATGCGCTTAAAGATATTTTAATAATATCAAGCATGCACAAAACGGTTTAAAGCTCGACCTTGAAAGAATCTTATCTCAACATAATCTAATCCCAAGTTTTGTATAACTTGCAACATGGACAAAGGACTCGTGTTCAAACTATAGAGACCTGATTCTTCTTAGTGCAAAAAATAAAATAAAGCAGAGAATATACGTAGGCAACCTGCATGTTTGCAGTCCAGATCTCAATTACATAAATATAACCTCCTAATCCCTTCCTCAAGAGAGAAATAAAATCTTTTGAGAAAGGAAGAAAACTTTGATTCCATCTTAGAGCCGATGTTTTGAATTTTAGAAAACAAGTAGGGGAAAGTCAAGAGCACTACTTCATTTATAGTGATATTCTCATAAACAAAACCAAAGATTTCACAATAAAATTGATTCAAGAGATATCATGCATAAACTATTTTTCGTTTGTAGGGCGATTATCCTGAGAGCAACCCACCATCGAAGGTTTTGAAGGAAAATAACCTGAATAAACCCTATAAAAGCGAGGTCTAGATCCCCAAATTAAGAAAGGACACATCATCGTTACTCATGCTTTGGGAAGGAAAAAACCAAAAAACAAAAATGTCAAAAAGAGAACCGGAATAAACTCTGAAAAATCTATAAAAAGTAAAAAATGTTCATGTGTTGATTA
>NC_061866.1:18424540-18547097 GCF_907164915.1 Impatiens glandulifera | reverse complement strand
ACCGAGGGTGGAATTCAATACTCAAGCGTAGTGGATATAGAGTGAGAATAAAATTCGAGGTTAAGGAGAGAACAACCGAAGGTGAGAAGAGAAATACTACTAGAATACACCTAGTAGTCTAAGATAGGGGTCTAAAACCGAGAGAATAACTTAGAGTAACAATTTTCACAAACTTCAATTCATAGCCCAAAAAGTGGGGTGAGCATCAGCATTTAAAGCGGCTGAATTACCCAAGAATATTCCGTTACAAACTTGTTACAACAACTTTCAAAATAACGGAATTCGGTTTGAGAGAAATATAAGAGAAGGGAAATAAAACAGAATTATTAAACAAAAAATATAAAGCTGGCCCAAGTGTTCTATAGGACCAAGAAAGGTGCACTTTCTTATTCGTGGATCGTAACACAAACATAAAAAAAAAGCTAAAAATGCAACTAAAATAACAAGTTCATTAGGGAGATCATATGGTGGTGAGTTGAGCTTCATCATCAGGCCATCCTACCCATTTGTGAGACTTATCAACATCTTGATTGGCCCTATAATACATCCTAAAGTTTCTTATTCATTATCTTATAATTCATAAATGTAAACTTAATGTTTGAGTTGAACCCTCATATGAAAAGAGACGATAAAACATATTTTTTGTTTTTATTATAAAATAAGCAGTAAATACGTTAGATGCGACTCTCCAAAGTAAGAACCCTTTTATAGTAAAAAAGTGTATATATAATTATAAAAACCACATCTTCTTTGAATAGTAAAAAGGGAAAATAAATAAAATGGAATTCTCATTTTCTAACTATAATTTGACATTTTTAAAATATAAATTTTGGTCGAATTTGGTTGGCTTAGTAAAGATAAAACCATCACAAAGTATAGGGGTTTGTGTGCATGAGGAGTTGGTAGCACTCAATTTTCAGGTTCACAATGATCCTACAACCAACGAGATCAAGAAAAATATCTGTCTATAGAGGCTAAATGAACACACATCCAAAAGTTAATGCATTCTAATATGCAAATTTTTTTCTAAACTCAATTTAGAATTATCAAACACAGAAACAGAGACAAAACACATCACTATCACCTTTATAACAAATTTGAACTACACACTTCAATATCACTAATAAATCGAAAGGGCGCTCCCTAGACACCAAGCCTTCGGCTGGGTTGGGAGTTTCCTTCTAATATAATTGAGTTGTGCGGGTAGCGACAGCATCGCCTACTTCAAGTCAGGTTGGTGTCCCACTCTAGGGTTTGACGATGGGAGACAAAGAGTCCTCTCCCGTTTTCCTCGTATCCTACGGAAATGAGGGAGAGCCGTACTCATTTGTAAATATTTGGTACTGAAAAGAATATGATCGCAACGAGGGCGTTTTACTCGATGAAAGAATATGATCTGAACGACGACATTTTACTTGATGAAAATAATATGATCAATGACAACGCGTTCTTTAATTATCATTTTTTTATTTGTATCAAAATCAGAAATATCCTATCAATAATTATACACATAATATCCTATAACGGAAAATTTTATAGACGACGGGGTGGGAGTTTTTGTGGAGGCTTCGGAGCGGATTTGGATTCAGAGATTCCTGCATAAAACAGGTCAGGAAAATTTAAAGTATATAAAACCCTAGCACTCCAAATCTAATTCTTATTTTATTAATTCTACACTTATTGTTTTAATAGAAAGGATAGACAAATCTATTCTGATTATTTTTTATATCTTCATAGATATAATAAAAATATACAGCAAAAAATTATTTTTACATAAATAGATTATATTTCTATAAAGAATAAAAATATTTATAATAAAATGTATAATAAGAAAAGTATTTTCAATTGTTTACTATGACTAAGAAAAATCTGTTCTTATTTATTCATCTTTTTTTATTTATGAATTTTATAATAATAAACATATCTGTTGATTGATAATAAATTAGCATATTCAAAATTCAACTAAGAAAACAATGGTTTGTAATGCTGAAAATATCATAATATATAGAATTATTTTAAAATTATTTTAATTAATTTGGACCACTTTATTTTTTTTTGTCGCAAGATCTGATTGGCCTGAGTCTAAAACTACATCAAACAACTTTATATAGATAACTAATTTTTGTAGCCAAATAGGTAACTTGTCACGGGTAAAATATATAATTAACGTGACAATGACAACTCTCCACAAATGAGAAACAAACATATTTGGACAATTGTTCTTCAATATGTTTATTAATATGTTTATTGTGGACAAGAGATTCTTTTCTGGCTAAGTTGAAAACCACTTAAATAGACCTAATAAGAGGGTTCGGCTCAAGGAGAAGCAGTATGGTGAGACTTCGATGAAGATACAATACAACCGTACATGTAAACCGAATTCGACATGTTTCTCGCAAAAATGGTGTCTAAGGCAATGATAATGATACGATCATGCACCAAGTGTGAAATCGATGCATATGGGAAGTCCTTAAAAACTTGATTCATTTCAAAAGAAATAGTCATTTTAAGGACAATCAACTAACATATTCGAAGTCCTCTCATTCAGGGACGGACCTAGCAAGGGGCTGAGGTGGGCTTAATAATAATAATAATAATATTATTATTAAGCTCATCCTTGTTCATTCATAATTTTTTTATATATATAATTTTAGAGGGATGTGCATATTGTTGTTGAAGATGCAATTTGTGGTTTTTTAAGCATTGTTTGAAAGAGTGAAAAAAAAGAGATTAGATATATTTATTTTATTTGAATGATTATTTTGATTTTAATTATATTTTAAAATTTGTCTGATATATTTTTTAATATTTTTACAATTTATGAATATTTTTTATTTTTTAAATTTATTTATTTTCTTTATATTCAAATCATATATTATATTAAATAATTATTTTATTTAAATAATTAATATTAAAATAATATATTCTAATCTATTAAAAATAATAATAATATTATTATTTACATAATACGTCTTTTTACTTTTTTTTCTAAATTATATCTTATGATTTTTTCCAGTTACATATTGTTATTTTTAAAATTTTTTCTCAAATATTATTTTATATTTTTCTTTAGTCATATTATTATTTACATGTTACCAATTGAATTTGAAATATTTTATTATATAGAAACTTAATTAAAATTTTGCTTTATTAATTTTTTTTCGATTTCATAATATATAATTTTTAATATTCCCTTATATATAAGAATGATTCTCTCGGCCTAGATTTAGGCTATAATAAAAAATAATAATTTTTTATAGTAGAAAAAAGACATGGCTTATTCATTTTATTTTTTATTTTTTTATTATTTTCTTTTATAAGTCTAAAAAAAAACTATACTCATGTTCATACCTTGTTAAATGTATAATTTTCTCATTATATTATTCAATCCTATAAAAAAAAATTAACTTAATTTTTATTTTCAAGCCCACCCTAACCGTAATTCCTGGGTCTGTCCCTGTTCTAATTGTGACTTCGATATTTACTACCGCTTGATTGACATCATAGGCAAATTTGAGTTTATGGAATGACACTCTAATATCTAGCAATTTGTTGCAAAAATTATGGATATATGATCATTCAACTAAAAATTGAAATGTACTCTCACGTTAGAGTTTACACACTCCAAATAATATAGGGCCCAAAATATAATTGAAGACTTATTTTTTATAACGATTATAAGCTAATATTAATTTTGGACTTTTATTTTTATTTTTTATAATTAAGAGAGTAATGAAAAAAAGATAAAGATAGGTGACTTTAGGATGAGTGAGACTTAGACAAATTACAACTTGCAACAAGAGGAGAATGATGTTCGGTGATAAATATGATATGGATCTAAGACTAATAAAGATAAAGAATAGTCAGAGTATCAATCAAGAAAGCACTTAAATAACACAAGATTTACGTGAAAACCCAAAACGAGAAAACCAAATGTAGAGAATGAATCTTTTCACTATAATTAATATAGAAAATTACACCTTAGAGAGAAAAAAATAATAATGACAAATATTCTGAGTGTAAATAAAACTCTAACTAATACCATATATTTATATGTCACATTACTGAACATAGTGGGCCACATATCAATAATTATAATTTTATATTATTTTATTTCACCGTGATCCTAGGCCCAAACCTCGGTAAAAAATCATTTGGGTCACCATAATATAACAATCTATACATTGACACAAATCGAGTATTTCAAAAAAAAATTAATCTTCAAAATATAGACAACCATAATAGTCTCCATCTAACCCACCAAGGTAGCCCAGTGGTAAGAGTCAGATTAAGAGAACAAAATGTCAAGAATTCGATTTCATCTAGAAGAGCTCTTAGTTGAAACGGGGGGTCATGATTGTGGGGTGTCATGCTAATTTTTCTTAATTCAAAATAAAATAAAATAATAATAATAGTCTCCACCTCTTCCAAAATCTCCATTGGACTTACTCAACAATCTAGATCAACTAATTAAGTTCGAACAATGCTCAAACTTAGGAATGTGGAGCGCATTCATCATCATATCAACATGATTATCAATAATATTAATTTTGTTCATATCAATATCACCACGAACAATAAAATCACAAACATAATGATATCGCACATCATTGTTCTTTCTTTCATAGAACATCTAATTATTCGTCAAAAAAATATCATTTTGACTATCACAAAATATTGTCGTCATTTGTAAATCCTTCTTGAATTCCCTGAATAAACTTTTCAGCCAAATACCAACTTTACAAGTTTATATAATGGTCTTGTATTCTACACTGATAGTAGACAACGTTTTTTTTTGGGAAAATGGTTAAAAACATTTTATTAAAATCCCAAAAGTGGGAAGGTCAGAAATCAAAGCTAGACAACCCCTATCTATGATTAAGGATGACAATCAAAAAACCTAAAAAAGTTGATTAGTAGCATTCATACATTCTAAAAAAACATAGATTACAAACAGAAAAGACTACATTCAAACCTAACCATCACAGCCTAGGATATTCGCATGCCATCTATTTTCATTGAGATGCATTATTCCCCTCCCTCTTCCTCTAATGATAAAAGGAGATTGTATTGAAGAGGATGATGAGTATTGTTGATTCTCATTTTGAATTCTCTCTTTGTACGAGCATGTTCTAATTTGATAGAAAGAATTATTTCTGAGAATTTTTTAGGGCTTTTACCTTTGTTATCTTCAACTTGAATTTTTGTATTCTTGTCTTCATTATCTTCAGCTTCGGCTTCAGACTCCACATTGGTTTTGGAATCTTCTTTATCGGCTTTAGAATTCTCTATTTCAGCTTTGAGATTCTGGGTGTTTTTCTCTTAGTTTCCTCAACAACAACTTGAGGTTCATCTTCCCTTTCCATCCCGATCTTTCGCATTACAGAAAATTTTATTTTCCTCTTCACCTTGATTTCCTTTACTTTCTTTCTTTCGCTGTTTTCCTTTTTCTCAAAATCCTTCTTGCTTTCTTCCTCTGTATTTTTCTCTTTTTTTTTCTTTTTTATCACTATCCTTAACTTCCACAATATGCTCTCTGATTCTTAATTCTTCTATTTCATTTTACTGTTTTTTTGCTTCCCAGGCTTTTATATTTTTCTGTTCTTCCTCAATTGCTTTTGTACATTTAGTACTAACATGTTGGAAAGTATTGCAGAAAGCACACCTATTTGGTCTCCATTCATATGAGATTTCCATGACTGTGGGCTTTCCATTCCTATCAACAACTGTCATGTTTTTTGGCTGTGTACTTGGAGGATGCACTTCAATGCTTATTCTAGCAAAAGTAATATGATCTCCTTCCTCTGTAATTGGGTCTATATATAATGATTTTCCCAATAGACTAGCAAAGTGACTTAGAGCTTCTGCATTATACATGTGTGTTGGGATGTTCCTAAGTTTGAACCATATTTGGGTTGTTTCCTTTAGCTAGCTTAGAATGCTCGATTCTTCAGACCATCTATCCAATTTCATATAGTTGGATCCAATATAAGTATGCCCAATTTTTAGAATATCATCCAAGTTCGTTCCCTTTTTGAATTGTAGAAAATAGAGATAATGGATGTTTGTAGAAACCTTCTCCAGTCCCTTCTGCTCCCATTGTTTCATTAGTGATTCCTTAATGTTTGGAAAAGATACAGGGTTCTTTCCTATGTAGTTCCCAACAACTACATTTTTCCATTCTTTGACGCATTTCTCCTCCACTTCAGTGGGCAATTTATATTCAAAAGGAGAGTTGAGAAATTCAACTTTTGTTTTAAACTCACCTAAGTACATTTGACCTTCGTATGAATGATCTTCTGCTTTCTTTTCTGCATTCTTTTTCCAGACTTCATTTACCTTCCAGTTGGAATTGCTCCTGATAGTATATGTCTTTGATTTTGGGGACTTCATTAGCTCCCTCATTGTTTCCACTTACCAGTTTACTATCTTTTCGTATTCTTCCTTCTTCAGTAAGTTCCAATCTTGAAGATAATGTATATTCAATTGGACGGTTGTTTGTTGTATTTTCTCTTTGTTGAGTACAATCTTTCTTTTCTTTGCATGCATCAGTAGCTTTGTGATTTGATTTTTAAGTCCAAAGAGGTTTGCTCTTTATTTATACCCAACCTTCCATATTCTATCATTTTCTCCCTGTTTTCCTGCTGTATTTTCTTCAGAATTTATATCAGTAATTGGTTTTTTACCTTTGCTGCATTCCTGTTTTTCATGGATAATTTCTTCAGCAATCCTATCGATTTCTTTTTCAGCTACCTCCCTTAAACCTTCCATCACAAATTCTCTGACTTCTTTATTCTTATTGCTTTTCTTTCTTCCCATTTTGATAAATAATAGAACACAACAATAAAACAGAGCAATAACAGAATAGGGTACACTAGAAACCCTAACTATTACAGAAAAGGGTAAACTAGAAACTCTAACCTTCCAACCAAGCTTTGAAGATGAATAAACGACCTAGTTAATAGATTCGATATCGTTCCGTTCATGCTGATTGTGTCGACTGTGCTGATCGTGTCAATTGTGTCGATTGTACCGATCGTGCCGATTGTGCGCACATTCTTGAATTGACAAGCGACTTTGAGCGATTAGCAATCGCGACTACAACAAGAGAAATCGTGACCTTGATACCGTGTCGATCGTGTTGTTTTTCCTTTTGTGCTGATCGTGCCGATCGTGTCGTTCGTGCTGATCGTGTCGTGAAATCTTCAGAGGTTTCTCTCTTTTTTCTTTCTTGAAGAAAATATTATATGACCAAAATTGGTTATTATATTTATATAAAATGTGGCAACGGCTTGATAGTAGACAATGTTACTATGCTCTGTAGAGTACCTTTCCAACTAATCATACAATAGTCAATATATAAAATAGAACATGTGAGCGATCTTTTTTGTCAAGATCGCCAACATAATTAGAGTCGACATAACCGAGAACTCCAGATCTAGTCCTCACAAACTATAGGTGAATGTCCATTAAACTTCTTAAATAACAGAAGATTCACCAAACAACTCTCTAATACTATTTACTTGAATTTATTAGATATCTACTAAGTATATTTACTGAATATGTCAAATATTATCAAGTAAAACCATTGCATACATAAGTGAACTAATTGCAATAAAATATGGAGCTCGTAACAAATACTCGATATCATCGGTGACATATTTGAATAGAGTTTAAAGTGAGTTGTTAAAAGAACTCTCATAACTAGCATAAAAAATGTTGAACATATAAAGGACTTAAAATAGACGCAACTATCAAAATCACTTCTCATTAAGTCACGAGTGGTCATAAAAGAGTATAAAGTTGTATACCACTGTCTTGGCGATTGTTTTAAACCATAAAAGAATTTCTTCAAATAACAAATATAGTCAACTTCTCTTAAGACTGTAAATCCATTAGGTTGATGCATATAGACGTCTTCATCTAAAACTCTATGTAGATACATGTGTTGACATTCATTAGATGTATGTTGCGGAAAATAAGATCCTATCTTAACATCTATTTAGGATGTTCATGCATTTAGCGATTAAAAACATTATCAAAAAGGTGATATCTTTGATGCGTGAATTCGGTATATCTTGTAGTATAAAGGATGAGAGCCCCACGTGTTTCTCCTCTAGTTGGTCCACACGAGCTCATCAAGATTCAGTTAACTTCGACTGCTAGAACGAAAGAACAACAGAAGCAATCTAATTGCTTATGGGGAAAAAATGAGTTTTTCAATCACATATTCACCATCTCCCAGATCCCTATTTTAAACTGTTAAATTAGAGAGTCAGGGCAAAAGAAAACCAAAAGACCATCTTTTTGGCATTCATCTGTTTTGCAATTAATATTTATGATAAACGTTTTATTTCCTAAATAAAATCTATTTCAAATAATTATATTCATAATTAATTTGATATATCACGTTTCCATAATCAATTTACCATTGTTAATTATTTTATTT
The DNA here is from genome assembly GCF_907164915.1 of Impatiens glandulifera. NCBI lineage: Eukaryota > Viridiplantae > Streptophyta > Magnoliopsida > Ericales > Balsaminaceae > Impatiens > Impatiens glandulifera. Next base: position 18,538,648 of record NC_061866.1, on the reverse strand, counting down.
CATAAATAAAATAATATATATTATTTCTAATTATTAATAATATCTAATATATTATTAATAATTGGATTTCATTCCCATTAAATAAATTTTCCAACTCTAAGTGTGTGACCTCATAGGACTCAATTATAATAACTATGAGTTTAACCTCATTAATCGTAGTTGGCTTCTAGTAAAGCACTGCGACTCCTAACATAATCAGATTAAATTATCACCGTTAATTGTCCTATCCAGGTTTAGTCATTGCACATTAAATTAAAGGACATATTTCCTTCAATCTCCCACTTGTCCTTAAGAAAGTGTGCAATATAAGATACATTTGTCTCTTAATTTCTTATTTGATGATATGGTGATATTCATATCCTTTATAAATATGTTTCTTGAACTTTGAGTTCGAACCGTCAATAAAAGGAATGATTCAAGTAATCTATCCAAGCATGACCATGCATTTTCAGTTCTTACCTTCAAGTGTCCGAGACACCATTTCTTCTAATGTATAATGTTATACATGAAGTAGGAGGACTTCTCCAGTCTTGTATGACTATCGCTCCCATTCAATTTTTAAAAATCCCAACAACTGTTTTTATAACTTCCTTTTACGGAAGTGTTTAACAGTGTCACAGAAATACCAATTATCAAGAGAGACCATAACATACTCATGTCTGAGGAATCTACTATACATGGTTTTACTTAAAATTCTACAAATTTTGAAGGTTCTTAAGTCGGTCAGTCTTACATGGATCTTCCATACACATATATGTAAATGACTAGACACCTCCATGTCCCTATAGCCCATGAAACCTGGGACTATCAGTCAACTTACAATATAGTTACACATAAAATCATCTATATCCATTTGATGATTTCGAACTAGAGACTTTTAATAATTCAAAACTTCATTTCGCTTAATAAGGTTTCATTCACCAGAGCACTTAAGGTGATCTTATTTGTTAATAATGAATTATTTGGACATATTATTGAATATTGATTAGAACAATATATAAATAATAATTAAATATCATATATCATAAAATTATTAAGTCACACATAGAACTAGTGTCAAACACTTATAAAAGCTCAATTAGTACAAAAGTAAAATCAAAGCCATTCTCCAATGTGCTTGAGACCCTTAGCCCTAGTGTGACTTTCATGCTTGGGTCTAAACATAGGTTTAGTCAATGAATATGCAATGTTGTTATCAGTATGCACCTTACACATCCTAATATCACCCATATTCATTAGTAAAAAAGTAACATTTAAGGGTGGTTTTTACCGCCGTTATTGTATAATTTACCGCTGCTAAAAGACAATTACGGCGGTAAAATTACCGTAGTCAACCGCCGTTAATAGTTCCGCCGTTAAAGAGATTTTGACAATTAAGGGCGGTAAATTTACCGCAGATACTAGCATTTAACTGTAGCTTATAAAACCGCAGTTAATAATCTCTAACTGCGGTTTATAAAACCGCAGTTAATAGTCTCTAACTACGGTTCCTAAGACCGTAGTAAATTGCTTACTTATAAAGGCGGGATTTTCACCGCAAATAATAGTTTCTAACTGCGGTTTAAAAACCGCAGTTAATAGTGACTATAAAGCGGTACAAAAACCATAGTTAATAGTTAGTTGGCTATATATAAATGCGATATTTTTACCACAAATAATTGTCTCTAATTACTAATTAGAGTTTAAAAATAGCTGATAGTTATAAGTGTAGTTAATAGTCAATTGGCAACAATAAAAATCATTCAAAATAATATTATATAATGAACACTTCATTTTTATATTATAATATTATCTAAAAATATAATTATATACAAATATAATTACATCAAAATATAATTATATAGTATTTAAAGTCATACAAAATAAACATTATTATATCAATAAAAATGATTAAATTACAAAATTTGAAATAACTTCTCTTCCTTTTCTTCCTTCTCCCTCTTCCTTTTCTTCTTCATTTTCTTTCTTCCTTCTCCCTCTTCCTTTTCTTCTTCATTTTCTTTCTTCCTTCTCCCTCTTCCTTTTCTTCTTCATTTTCTTTCTTCCTTCTCCCTCTTCCTTTTCTTCTTCATTTTCTTCCATCTCCCTCTTCCTTTTCTTCTTCATTTTCTTCCATCTCCCTCTTCATTTTTTCTTCATTTTCTTCCTTCTCTCGACCTATAAAAGATTCATATACAAATTTATCAATTAGTAACAAATTACACTTTTTTACTCTCTTTTAACAAGCAATAACTAAGTAAAATATTTCCTATATTAAATAAATTGATATAAATTACATTTGATAAATTAATTGGAAGAGATAATTCATACTAACCTAATGTGGCGATGCAAATTTCCCATTGTTCCAAAAGAGATCACTGTCACTTAAATAAAATCATGGAGAAAAATGAGGAAATGAATTAAGAACATTCATTAGTTTTTTCAAATTTATATCAATGACAACCACATTTTGATAACCTAAAATTCATAAATAAAGTTAATTATATTCAATGACCAAATTTCTTTCATGCTTCTATTAATACACCATAACAAAACTTAATAAATGCATCTTTACAAACTTACAAATAATCATTATCTACAAGATGGAGGATCTTGCCGATAAAACAAAAGTACTATACTTACAATGCAGAAATCTTTTGATGAAGCAATGCAAAAATCTTCTTCAAATGTACGAGTAAGGTGAAGCGCTAGAAAATAATAGGGAATGTAAAAATAGGAATTTAGATAGTGCTCGAGATCAACTAGAACTAGAGTAGGAATTTAGATAGTGCTCGATCAACTAGAGTAGGTTGAAGTTCCACAAAAAGAGGAATGTGAAACCGTGGAGAAGAAAATGGAAGACTGGGTGAAGTGGAATAAATAACCCTTAATTCCTTAATATTTTTATTATTTTATATAATTAAAAATAACATAATATTAAATACAATAATTCTCAATTATATTTATAAATTTACATATTATATAATTCAAAGATATTGTATGCATTTCATTTTTTAATTAAATTCTTATATTTTTTTTATTCATATTTAAAAATTACAAATTTTATTTTATTTTATAAAATACAAATATTATAAAAAATAAACACTAATATTAATTAAAACTGATATATAATTATAAATTTTATAAACAATAATTTTTTATAAAAAAATATTTATATTCTCGTACTAAAAAGTTTATATTTTTTCGTCCAATCCTAAATATTTATCTAAACATAAATTAGAAATAAGAAAAATACTTTCACGCACTTTCTTAATTAGTTTTTATTTTTTTTAATTTTCATCAATTAAAAACCAAAAATATTTTTATTTTATTTTATAATTTATAAATTAAAATACAAAAAATATTATAATAATTAAACAAATTACAATTTCAAATACCTTTAGTTTAAACTAAATTCAAAAAAAATATAACAAAAATGCTAAATAAATAATTGATGACAATTTATCTCCATTAATCAATAAAAAAATAGTCATTGAAATGATCAAATCTTCGTTAAAATATTTTAGGAATGTAAATGAGATAAAAATAACTAATCTTCTATATTTTTAAATTTTATTTAATAAAGAGTTTATCATAATATATATATCAAATTATAAAAGTTTACACAAAAATGATAAAGAGTTTATTTTAAAATTATATATATATATATAATTTTATAAAAGTAATTTAGATATAAATTTTAACTAAAATGACAGAGAGTTTATCTTCAATTAAAATATATGATTATTATTATATATATATATATTATTTAAAATTTAGATATATTATTTGTAAATATGATTAAATTATTTAATATAAAATTAATCTAAAATAAAAAAAATAAAAAATATTTATGTAATTGTGATGAACTGTACAAATTACCTAGTTTTTATGACGTTTATTATCTATATAAATATAAAGTTATAAATTAGACTTTTGTTATTAATTAAAATTTAATTTTATGAATTAATTTGAGATGAATTAGTCTATTATTTAATTTATTATTTAATTAGTGATTAAATATTAATAAGATTTAATATTATTTTTAGCATTATTTATAAACTAAATATATATAAAATTATGAAACTAATTTTTTTATTGATATAATAGTTTAACATTTAAATTTATAATAATATATAATTATTGAATCAATCACAATATATATTTTATAATAATAAATATATTAGTGATTATAACTAATTTCATTACGGTTTAAAGTCTTAATAATGTTAAGAGATAGAGAGAGGGAATTTGAGGGAGAGAATAAGAGAAGTAATGACTTGGCATCACCTCATTGGTTAGAAAAATTGTAAAGTTGGAGGAAAGAGAGAAGAGAAAGAAATTATTTAATTTTTCAGCCAATCATATTGCCGCCACATCATTCCCTCTCTTATTCTCTCACCAAACTCCCTCTCCCAATCATTTCTCTAATGTTAATTATCTCCCAATCATTTCTCTAATGTTAATTAGTATATATATATTTATTATATTATTTCAAAAATTTAATTAAAATATAAGTTAAAAAAATAATACAACAAAATGCTAAGTAAATAATTGATAACAATTTATCTTCATTAATCAATAAAAAAAATAATCTTGACAATATCAAATCTCCGTTAAACATATTTTAAGAATCTAAATGAAATAAAAATGACTAATTATTCATATTTTTAGAATTTATTTCACTTAAAAAGATAATAGTGAATACCAAATTATATAAAGGTTTATACAAAAATGATAAATAGTTTATCTTAATATATATTTATATATTATTTTATAAAAGACATAATTTAAATATAAATTTTGATTAAAATGATAAAATGTTAATCTTCAATTAAAATAAATATAATATATATATATATATATTATATTATTTAAAATTTAGATATAATATTTGTAAATGTGATTAAATTATTTACCATTAATTGTGATAATTACATTAACTAATCTTAAATAAAAAAATATTTAAAATCTTTATATAATTGTGATTCACATAACAAATTACTTTGTATAAGACATTTGTTATATATAAATATAAACTTATAAACTAGATTTTTTTATTATTTTGAATTTTATTTTATAAAATAATTAGTGATGAATTAGTCTATTAAATTAGTGAAAGAAAAAATATTAATAAGATTTAATATTATTTTTAGTATTATTTATAAACTAAATGTATATAAAATTATGAAACTAAATTTAATTTAAATTTAATCGATATAATAGGTTAATATTTTAATTTATAATTATATATAATTATTGACAAAGTAACTTCTTTAAACTTATATTTAAATTAAATTTCTAAGATAATGCATAAAAATAATCCTATTTAGCTTTTTAAAATTAAATTAATATTTATTTTTAACTTACTTTTATAAAAAAAATAATAATAATTATATATACATATGAGAGAGGATTGAGATGGAACATAGGAAAGGGAATGACGTGTTAATTGGTTGAAAAAATTAAATAACTTTTTCTCTTTTATTTTTATTTCTTTACATTCTTTCATTTTTTCAACTTCAAATCATTCTCTTTCATCATTCTCTTTCATCGTATATAATATATATATATATATATATAATATTTTTAATATTTCATTTTAATTAATAAATATACTAGCATATACTTGTAACTACATTAAGGTTTAAAAGTCTTAATATTTTTTAATATATATATATATATATATATTTATTTATTACATTATTTTATGAATTTAATTAGAATATAAGTTTAAAAAATAATACAACAAAAATTCTAAATAAATATTTAATAACAATTTATCTCCATTAATTATAAAAAAATAGTCTTGACAATATCAAATCTAAAATATGTAAATAAAAAAAAACTAGTTTTTTATATTTTTAAAATTTATTTGAATTAAAAAAATATAATAGTGCATACTAAATTATAAAGGTTAAAAAATAATAAATATTTTATCTTAATATATATATATATATATATATTATTTTATAAAAGTAATTAGTAATAAATTAGTCTATTATTTAATAAGTCATTAATTATGAGAGAGAAAAATATTAATATTATTTAATATTATTTTTAGAATTATTTATAAACTAAATCAAGTGGATAGGATATAAAACTATATATAAATATGAAGTCTCAATATAATATTTTATTATTTTTGTTTTTTTTTATTGTTAATTCATGTAAGATATGTTTATTGAACTGATAAAATAATATTTGATAAAATAATATTTTACAAGTATATATATTTTAATTAACTTATTTAATATTCTTTTTTGAAACTTATCTCAATTAATTTTTTAAAAAATAAAAATAAAAATTTATTATTATTTTTATTTATGATTTATAATAATATAAGACTTTTAAATGTGGATCTATATAACGCAATTAAACATAAGATTTTAACTGAGGTATAAAAAATAAAAAACTATTAGAGATAAGACTTTAACTACGGTATAAAAACCCGCAGTTAAAGATAAGACTTTTAACTACGGTTTTTATATACCACAGTTAAATGTAAGACTTTTAAAGGCGGTTTTATATACCGTAGTTAAATTTAAGACTTTTAAAGGCGGTTTTATATACCACAGTTAAAAACAAAGTATTAACTACGGTTTTAAATACCGCCGTAAAATTTCGCCGTTAAAAACACATTTTTTACTAGTGATTGATGATGTGGCAAATAAGGTGATATTTCCTCATAAGGTGTCTAGATTTTGAGCTCGAACTCGGTTCCTTTTTCCTGGGCTATGGCACCATTGTTGTCACAATATATGTCAATAGGACTTGAAATGCTATGAACAACACCGAGTTCATCAAGGAACTTCCTTATCCAAACGGCCTCCTTTGCTGCTTTACTAGAAGCAATGTACTCAGGTTCTGTTGTGGAATCTGCTACTGTATCCTTCTTAGAGCTCTTCCAGCTCACAACTCCTCCATTAAGGATAAATACATAACCCGATTATGACTCAAAGCCATCTCGGTCAGTCTAAAAGCTCGTATCAGTATAGCCTTGCACAATTAATTTCTCATCTCCCCCATATACTAAGAAATCATCCTTGGTCCTTATTCAGTACTTCAAGATATTCTTAGTTGTACTCCAGTGTACTTCTCCAGGATTTGATTGGTATCTGTTACACATGCTCAAAACATATGCAACATCTGGACATGTACATATCACGACTTACATGATAGATCCTACAGCAGAAGCATATGGAATCTTTGTCATTTTCTCAAGCTCAGTAGGTGTATTAGGAAATTGCGTCTTGCTAAGATATACACCGTGTTGAATGGGTAAAAACCCCTTCTTAGAATCTTGCATCTTGAATCTTTCAAGAATCTTATCAATATAAGTTCCTTGACTTAATCCAATGTAGCCTTTTAAATCTATCTCTATAGATCTTGATTCCATGTATGTACTCAGCATTTCCTAAGTCTTTCATTGTGAAACATTTCTTTAGCCATTCTTTAATGGACTCTAGTATCGGAATTTCATTCCCAATAAGTAGTATGTCATCCACATACAGAACTAAGAATGCTACTTTACTCCCACTGAACTTCTTGTAAACACAAGGATCTTCTTCACATCTAATGAATTCAAATTCTTTGATCTTTTTATCAAATCGAAAGTTCCAACTCCTTGATGATTTCTTAAGTCCATAAATAGACTTCTTAAGCTTGAATACTTTCCCAGTATGTTTTGGATCTTCAAAACCTTCAGGTTTTGTCATGTACACATCCTCTTCTAAAAAACCATTTAAAAAAGTTGTTTTGACATCCATTTTCCATATCTCATAGTCATAATATACAACAATAGCTAAGATTATCCTAATGGATCTAATCATAACAACTGGTAAAAATGTCTCATCATAGTCAATACCATGAATTTGTCTAAAACATTTGGCAACTAATATTGCCTTGTAAATAGATACATTTCCATTTTTGTCATTTTTAAGTTTGAAAATCCCTTTGCTTCCTATGGGTTTAACCCCATTTGGAAAATCTATCAAGTCCCATACTTGATTTTCAAACATCGAATCCATTTCGGACCCATCAATGCTTGATTATAGGTAGAAGGATCGTTATGTTCTAACATAAGAACATCAAGACTTACATTTAAGATAAAATCATTGTAACGTCTTGGCATAACCTTTTACCTTTCCGATCTACAATTGAGTTCAACATGTTCAACAACTGAATCTGGAATGTGATCCACAACAATTTGCAGATCCTCTTGTTCTGGTTCTTGGATGATCTGAGGTCCTAGGCCATCAAAAGTAATCATATCATCATCGATATTATCAAAATCATCTTGTTGTTGAGTTTATTGTTGTTCATCATCTTGAACTATTTCAAGATGAATATTTCTCTTACTTGACTTTTTGGAAAGAAACTCTCTTTCCAAGAAGACATTATCCCTTGCAACAAAAACCTTTTTCTCATTTCGATTGTAGAAGTAATATCCAAAACTCCCTTTGGGATATCCTATAAAGAAACACTTATTTGATTTTGGGGCAAGTTTATCTATTTGCAAACGTTTTACATAAGCTTCGCATCACCATATTTTTAATAAAGATAGCTTTGGAACTTTTCCAGTCCATATCTCATATGGAGTTTTGTCTACAGTTTTTAATGGAGTCCTGTTTAGTGTTAGTATAGCGGTAGTGAGGGAATATCCCAGAAGGATACCGGAAGATTAACAAAACTCATCATTGATCGAACCATATCTAACAAAGTCCTGTTTCTCCTTTCAGGCACACCATTAAGCTGTGGTGTTCCTAGGGTTGACAATTGTGTTATAATACCACAGTTTTTCAAATGATGATCAAATTCGTGGCTCAAATACTCACCACCACGATCAGATCGAAGTGCTTTTATTTTCTTGTCACATTGAGTCTCTACTTCATTTTGAAATTCTTTGAATTTTTCAAAGGACTCCGATTTATGTGACATGAGGTAAACATTTCCATATCTACTCATGTCATCAATAAATGTGATAAAGTATCTATAGCCACCTCTAGCTTCTGTGCTCATCGGTCCACATACATTAGTATGTATTATGGCCAATAGATCAGTAGCCCTTTCAAACTTTCCTTTGAAAAGTTCCCTTGTCATTTTTTCCATTAGACACGATTCATATGTAACAATGGATTCATAATTCATGTCTTTAAGAAGTCCGTCTTTATGGAGCTTCTTCATGCGATTAACACCGATGTGACCCAATCGACAATGTCATAGGTAGGCTTCACTCAAATTATTTAACTTTCGTCTTTTGTTATTTATGTTATATAATTCTGATTTGAGATCCAAAATGAAGATCCCATTACTCATTTGAGCAGTCGCATAGAAAATATCATTCTTAAAAACAGAAAAACTCCCAATTTTAATGCTAAATTCAAAACCATCAGAATATAATACAGCAACCGAAATAAGGTTCTTAGTAATGCAAGGAATATAATAATAATTATTCAGTTCAAATACTAAACTAGAAGGTAAAGATAGACTATAAACTCTTACGGTAAGCGCAACAACATTTTCTCCATTTTCAACACGCATGTCTATCTTCCCTTTCTTCACATGTCTTCTATTTATTAGACCCTGCACATTTGAAATAATGTGAACACCACATGCAGTATCAAATACCCAAGTGTGACCATAATTTAATGTGAGAACATTGGTTGTCATAATTTCAATAACATAAATACCTGAAGCGGAACTCACAGTCCCATTCTTCTTTTCTTCTAGGTACTTGGGACGATTTCTTTTCCAATGTCCCTTGGTTTGGAGAAAAAAATCATGATCAGAGGCTACTATTAGCTTCCCACCACCATTGGGTATGAGAACTTGTTTGTCTTTCCCTTGGTTATTATTCTTTTTCTTGGCCACCTTCTTAAAACCCCTCCCATTGTTGACATTCAGAACTTCCTTCCTCTTGTCATCAATCATATTGCCTTTAGCATTTTTAAGCAAGTTATGGAACTCATTCAAATAATGCTTTAGACTATTCATATGGGATTGCATTCTTAATGGTGCAAAACTATCATGTAAGGATTAGAACAATATTAGTGGCCAACTCTTGGTCATATGGGGTCTCCAAATTTTCCATATTCTTGAATAGTCGAGTAAGACTAATTACATGAGGACTCACAAGTTTTCCCTTCACAAGCTTGCTATCAAGTATAGCCTTGTGAATCTCATATCTTTCTATACTTGCCTAATCTTGAAACAATGTTTTCAGTTCACTTATGATGGTATAGACATCAGAATTCAAAAACCTCTTTTGCAATTCAAGTTCTATTGCGGCAAGCATTAAGCAAGTGACAGGAAATTCTTCATTTTTCAAACGAATTGTGTTTGCCTTCTCCTCATCAGATGAGGTTTTTGTCACCATCGGGATAGGGTTGCAAGGGCGTCCTCACGTCTCTCAGACTTGAGAATGATTCTCAGATTAATTTCTCAATCAAGGAAGTTCGTTCCATTGAGCTTGTTTTTCTCAACAATTGAGCGTAGAGAGAACTTAAAATTATCGTTTACCATTATCTACATTATGTGATAGATATGCAAATTAATCAATGAAAAAAATTATAAATATCTATGATTAAACAATTCAATATATACGATTGGGCAGTTTATTCAAGTTATAATTGTTTCTTATGAATAAAATGATTCTAAAATCCCATCACATACAAGCCCAACGTACTTTTGTACCGCCTTAGGACTTGTGTGTTTAAGGTAAGTAACAATTTACTAATTATAAACATTCATGTATAATTCTTGGTTGATAATTCACATCCAATGTCAGAATCATCTCCATGCCTCAAGATCTAAAACTTTCTTTTGGTCTCTTGTTGGGTACAACCGTATCAAGGTTTATGAATCCCCGTATAGATTCACCCTCATGAGTATAAGGTTGAGGAAGTACACCATCGCTTTTGCGAAACCCATTCAACCAAAAAAAACCATAAACTGCATGGGTTATGACACGGAAAAACATTGCCCAAATATTCTTTAGGAACTAATGTTTTGTTGTCTTTTATTAAAAAAAAATACTTCATGGATCTCCATCCTTGAACTTAAAAGTTCATAAATTGAATTAAAATTATATATTATAATCTAATTATAAAATAAATTGTAAAACAATTGCCAAAAAAATGTATTAAATAAATCATATTTATTTTCATCTTTAATATTTCTTAACTCTTAAGAAATAGTAACATAAATCACATTTATTTTAATCTTTAATATTTCTTAACTCTTAAGAAATAATAACATAAATCATATTTATTTTATTCAAATATTTATATTATATAATCTTAAAATATTTATTTTAATTTTACGTTTGTTCATGTAAAATTTTCTAGCAAACTAGAAGACTAACAAGATCTTTAGAAAATTATTGCATCAAAATTAACGATAAATTTTTTCAATCGGTTTATGCTAAAACCTCGCTCTGATACCATTGTTGACATTCATTATATGTATGTTGCGGAAAATAAGATCCTATCTTAACATCTATTTAGGATGTTCATGCATTTAGCGATGAAAATCATTATCGAAAATGTGATAACTTTGATGCGTAAATTTGGTATATCTTGAAGTATAAAGAATAAGAGTCCCACGTGTTGCTCCTCTAATTGGTCCACACGAGCTCGTCAAGATTCAGTTGACTTCGACTACTAAGACGAAAGAACAATAAAAGCAATCTAATTGCTTATGGGGAAAATGAGTTTTTCAATCACATATTCACCATATCCCAGATCCCTATTTTAAGTTGTTAAATTAGAGAGTCAGGGTAAAAGAAAACCAAAAGACCATCTTTTTGGTATTCCTCCATTTTACAATTCATATTTATGATAAACGTTTTATTTCCTAAATAAAATCTATTTTAAATCAGTATATTCATAACTAATTTGATATATTACGTTTTCATAATCAATTTACCATGGTTAATTATTTTATTTCATAAATAAAATATTATATATTATTTCTAATTATTAATAATATCTAATATATTATTAATAATTGGATTTCATTTCCATTAATCTATTCTGCCAAATCTAAGTGTGTGACCTAATAGGACCCAATTATAATAGTTATGGGTTTAACCCCATTAATCGTAGTTGGCTTCTAGCAAAGCACTGCGACTCCTAACATAATCAGATTAAATTATCACCGTTAATTGTCCTATCCAGGTTTAGTCATTGCACATTTAAATAAAGAATATATTTCCTTCAATATGGTCTTCACATCTAGTTACTCAAGCTCCAAAATATGCATCGTTATGATGTCAAGTAATGCTCGAATCAAAATATGTTTCACAACTGAAGAAAACACGTCTCTAAAATAAATCTCAGGAATTTGACTATAACCTTTCTCATCGAGTCTTCGAGGAGGTTTATTTTGAAATATGGTTTATCTACAACAATATGATATTGTGGTGTAGGAGGTGAACTATCTTAAAACTCTTATGTAGTTGACGGTAGTGTTACATGTTCAGATTCTGATATACTTTCAAACTCAACCCGTTTGTTAAATTTTTGCAAAATTTTATCTCGAAAAGAGTTATATTATTGCTCAATATGATCACAAAAATATATAAGAGGTGTAGAATGTAATATAAATGTCTCATAAAAATACAATTTTGACTAATTACAACATTTCCAGTTTCAGGACACATTATCTTATATCCCTTTCAACCGGACCTATATTATAGCCGATAAAAATACATTTCATAGATCGAGCCTCCAATCTTCTTTCATCAACATGAGCATACGCAGAACACCAAAAATTATCAAATCAAAATAACTAGATGGAATATCATACCATATCTCTTGCGGAGTCTATAAATTAATCACATTCGACGAAAAATGGTTGATGATGACATGTTAAAGATGCATCTTTAGTCCAAAACGCATTTGGTAAATCATCATTAAGGAGCATACAACTCATATTATCCATCAAAGTCTTATTCATCCTCTTTGTCACACCATTCGATTGTGAATTTTAGACATTGTGTGGTGCCTCATGATTCCTTTAGTCTTATACAGTATTAAACTCTTCGAAACAAAACTCCAAATCAGTATGCAAACATTTTATTAGTTTTTAAGTCTGATTCTCAATCATGGTCTTCAACTCCTTAAACTTAGGGAACACATCATTTTTTTGCTTTAAAAAGAAAACTCAAACTTTTCTGAAGAAATTATCAATAATTGTCAGCATATAATAGGAATCTCTCATCAAGGTACTTTAGACACCCATAGAGATCAGAGTAAATATAATCCAGTGTTCCTTTAATGTTCTAGATTACTTTAAAGAACTTAACTCTTCTATGATTTGCAATGACGCAATACTCACAAAACTTCAATCTATTAATATTATACCCATTAAGAAGTCTTCACTTACTTAACTCGGTCATGTCATTCTGACTCATATGACCAAGTCGCATATGCCACAACTTTTTGACATCATCATTAGATAATGAGGAAGTGACGACATTAACATTGCCTACAACTGTGGAGTCTTCATGAACATATAACATGTCATATTTTCTTTTACCTTTCATCACGACAAGTACACCTCTGCTAACCTTCATAACTCAACTTTCAATAATGCACTTGTACCCTTTAGAATTGAGAATATTAAGAAAAATACGATTTCTTTTCAAATCAAGAACATGTCTCACATCACCAAGTATCTAAACAGCTCCATCAAACATCATAATTTTTATTATTCCTATACCCACAACCATGAATGATGAATATCTTCCATTAACACAACACATTTCAAAATTATATCATATATTGAAAACTAGTCCCAATTGGGACACATATGATACATATAGCCATAATTGAGTATACAATCATCTTGCGATCTTGAATTGCAAACAGAAGCCATGCGTAGTTCATTGTCTTCGGCTTTAACAATACTAGTTTTGCTGAAATTTTCTATATGTTTTTCAATTAGAATATCATCATCTTTCTTAACTTTATTTTTTAGCTTTCAACACTCTTATTTTATGTGGCCTCCTTTATTGCAATAATTGCAAGTCTTTCAAAGTTTTCATGAATTTGATTTATTTGTCTGATAACATTTTTAACTATTTTATTGGGTTCTCCCTCAAGCAATAAAGCTTCATACTGGACCAGTAAAATAATCAACAAGATGTTTTATTTTCTCCTTAAAGAATAATGCATCATAAACATAATTAGTTGTGACAATATCACGACTAAAACAAATAGTATCACAAAATGTGATATACGATGGAGGCAACAAACACATCATAATAAAAACTAAATCTTCTGATGGAATCAGTGGTACCAATAGAGACTATGGTCTGGCTATTGATGATAATTTCTGCAAAACGGTTTGATATAAATCATTTGAGGGATTAATATCTCTTTATTCTTCACAAACCTTCATAAACTCTTGAAACTATTCAAGTGCGGAAATGTTTGTTTGGGTTTGAAACTTTGAACCAATGAAAGATGAAAGAAAGAAAGTAAAGAACACATGGTTGTTTATGGATGTTCGAATCAAACTCACCTAAGTCACCTCTTCTTCCAACAATCGGAAGGATTTCACTAACTTTCTTAGATGAAATACAGATTACTGAGTTAGCTATCTCTCTGTTAAACAAAACAATCTTTGTTCAACTTACAACACTGAAGTTTTCTCTCAGAAAAGACCGTATGTAATTACAATATATTCACAGCTAGATAGAGAGTGAGATATTTGATTTTGGAAACTTTCTTTAATCGAATGAATGAAACTGCTCTCTCTATATACTGAAATATACCAACGTTCTAATTCTTCTTTTGGACACATGTCCTCTTTCCGTTGGATGTACTATTCATGATGTACTGGGTAGTACAGGAGGAAAAGATTCTTGAGATCGTGGTAGTACAATGCAGTACAGGCAATTTGAATAATGGCAAACGTGGCAGTTGTTCATTTGATGAGCTCTATTGTCAGATGTCTATAGAACTCTACTGCCAGCTGTTTGGAAGCTCATCTGCCTTCAGACTAGGAGTGTAAACGAGCCGAGCCGAGCTCGAACTAGCCCTGACTCGAGTTCGACTCGACTCGTTTTTTTTTTGCTCGGCTCGAGCTCGAGCTCGATCGAGCTTTTAATATTAAGCTCGAACTCGGCTCGATCAAATAACCATTGGCTCGAGTTCGGCTCGATAGACTCGATAAGCTCAAAGCTCGATTTTAAATATATTTATATATAAATATCTTATATTAAAAAAAATATAAATCACAATTCATAAATCACCAGTTCACTAAAATAATATTTCATATCCTTAATTACATATTAATAAAAAAACAAGATTTAGTCAACAACTACTATATAGATTTAGTGTTTAAAGAGAACAATAACTGAACAAGATTTAGGGTTTTACCGGAGAAAGATTTAGGGCTTCGAAACGAGATATAAGCTTGTTGAAGAAGTATCAATGAGCAGTCTCTTGAGTCTTCTTACAAAATAGTTTTGAAAAATAAAATACTTTATAGTAAAAAAATATACCTTTATATCTTATAAAATATAATATATTGAGATTACATATATTAAATAATATTACAATATAATTATATTTATTTTATTTGATTTTTAAAAATTATATTTCCGCAATTAAATTAATATTAATATATTTATTTCCTTAAAAGTATTATATAATATATATTTTTTAATTTATAAATATTATTCTAATATATCTTGATATACCAAAATATTGAAAATCTCATACCTTTTATGTACCAATAATTTTGGTATCGGTATAATAAACAATAAACCCATAAATAGTCTTATGGGTGCTTTAAATTTTCATTAAAAAATAAAATATAATAAAAAAAATATGATTAGGCTCGAAAAAGCTCGACGAGCCATCAAGCGAGTCTTACCTAAGCTCGAATTCGGCTCGAATCTTAAACGAGCTGGCTCGAATTCGATTTTTACCGATCTCGAATCGAGCTTTGACCGAGCGGCTCACGAGCATATCGGCTCATTTACACCCCTACTTCATACGTCTATCAGACTTGCTTAGACGTCATCTGCTCATCAAAGATGTCCATCTTCTTAGACGCCTTATCTTGGTTGTTCATCTGCTTAGACACCTCATCTGATCATCTTAGTCGTCCATCTAACAGCCCTTAGATGTCTTAGACGCCCTAATCTAACAACCCTTAAACGCATTAGACGCCCCCATCTAACTACGCGTTGACTTTGAGACGTGCCTTCAAATTAATAAAACTCTAATTATTAATTTGCACCTGGTGATATTCGAACCTAGGTCACCTGTATCACAGGTGGGTGTACTTACCACTAAACAACTTGAGATGATGATATCTAAATATATATTTATATATTTGATATGACTAACAATTATTGAACTTAGTTTTATCCATTTATTATCAAAACTATTTCATCAGTCATTAAAATCAAGTATGTTAAATTATTTTAAATCAATTAAAATTTTAGCCCAACAATTTCTCCCTTTTTGATTATTTAAGCTAAATTATCAAAAACCAGTTGAGTTTATGATTAAAACATAATTCAACAATTTCTCAAATCTTAACCCAACAATTTCTCCCTTTTTGATTATTTAAACTAAATTATCAAAACCAGTTTAAACATTAAAAAATCTTAACCCAACAATTTCTCTTTTTTTGATTATTTAAACTAATTATCAAAACAAGGTGATTTCATGATTTAAACATAATCTAGGCATTATCGTAATCTAATAATCCTAAAAATATTTCTAAGGTAAGAAAACTTAGACTCGGGAAGTGGCTTCGTGAAGATTTCATCCACTTCAGGCTGTTGAATGTCATAAGCTATGTCCGAGTAGCCGGCTGTCCAGATGCCATTTGAGTATTCCAAGTTGCTTTCCTGTTTTACCTGCATTAAAAGACAATAACGAATCTGGTACCCATTTTTCTTTGGGTCCATGGCTTATTAGTCCCTTGGGAATCCATACTTTGATTATTTTTATGGTTTTCTCATGTTGCGTTGTGATCGGTGCGTATGATTTAGGTTTAGCAGACGTCTTCCTGCGAGCAGCTGAAGTGTTAACCTTAGAGGATAGTTTTTGTCTAAAACTCTTTTACTTCTTGTCAGGTTTTGATATGCCAGACTTGCTGACTGCTACCATCTTAAGTTTAAACCAGCTAACAGTTGGTGGAACATAAATAATTTTATCCTTTAAGGTTAAATCACCACAACCTAGATCAGTTCCTTTATCAGTTAAACTACCATTGACAAAGCTTATAGCCTTAATTTATTCTTCCAATGAGTTTAACTTTCTAGATGACTGATCTGGGATAGCATTGTCAAATCCTAAACCGGATTTGCATCCGACAGGCCTAAACACACTTATCTACTATTTGACTGCATCTTCAGACTTCGTCCAGGAACTGACCACATATGTCAAACGTTAGTTTTCAAAAAACAGAGTTTGAACAGCTTCTCATTCTCAGATGAGAGCTCAGCCATTTTGTTTTTAAACACTTCAGAATCATTGTTTTGAGATGAAGAAGAGCTATCAGATTTGTTTTTCAAATTTAGTTCATCAAAAGAGTCTGACGGTTTCTTGTACTCAATGACCATGTCAATGAGTGTAGTAATTAACTCATCTTTTGAGAATTCTTCAGAGGAGAAAATCAAATACCTCAGAGTCAACTTCTTCTTTTTCCATGAAGCAAGTGACCTCTTCATTATCATTGACGTTGGATGATGAATCATATGAGTTGTTGTCGGTCCACTTGGCTTTTCTTTAAGCCGCCATGAGAGTCTTCAGTTTTTTCTTGTTCTTTTTCTCATCTTTCTTTTTCTCATCACGCTTCGGCTTGCTGTTTCCTTCCTTGAAGTGTCTCTTCTTCATGAATTTGTAGATTTTCTTCATGAAAATATCCATGGCATCACTGCTAATCTGCTTAGCAGCACCCTTCACAGTAGTGGCAGTAGGTGGCTCATCGGCGGTCACCAATGCCTTTGTTATAATGGTGGATGTGGGGTGCTCCTCTTCATTCCTAAAGTTTATTTCAAACTCGTAGGCCTTCAAATCGGCTAACAAATCATATAGCTCCATCTTGTTGAGGTCTTTAGATTCTCTCATCGTCATTGTCTTGATATCCCACTCTCTAGGTAGAGCACGCATGACCTTGATCACAAACTCTATGTTGTTGTAAGTCTTGCCCAAAGTGGATAGAGAAGTGATAACCTTACTGAATCTTTCATCGAAATCAGTCATCGTCTCTTTAGGACGCATCTTGAAGTTATCGAACTGTTGTGTGACAACAATGAGTCTGTTTTCTTTGGTTTTCTCATTGCCCTCACACAGTTTAGTCAACTTCTCCCAAATATCTTTGGTAGTGGGGCATGTGATGATCTTGTGTGACATGTTGTCATTCAATATCTTGTAGAGGATGTCTTTCGCTATGTTGTCGAGGTTGTTCTTTCTCTTATCTTCACTAGTCCACTCAGATCTAGCCTTCTCAATCTTTATTGGACCTTCGGTGATGACAAACCACTGTCATCATCCATGGCAGCTAGATGAGCGTGGACTCTCGCCTTTAACATGACATAGTTTTTCTCTGAGAACATGGGAATATTGGTTGTAGCGGCCATCGACATGATTCAGATTCTTTTGGTGCTTGAGAATAGAAAACTAGGCTCTAATACCACTTGATAGGATCGGTGGCACCAATAGAGACTATGGTCTGGCTATTGATGACAACTTTTGCAAAACGGTTTGATAGAAATTCTGTGAGGGATTAATATCTCTTTCTATTCTTCGCAAACCTTCACAAACTCTAGAAACGATTCAAGTGCGAAATGTTTGTTTGGGTTTGAAGCTTTGAACCAATGAAAGATGAAAGACGGAAAGTAAAGAACACAGGGTTGTTTATGGATGTTCGGAGCAAACTCTCCCATGTCACCCCTTCTTCCAACAATTGGAAGGATTTCACTAACTTCCTTAGATAAAATACAGATTACTGGGCTAGCTATCTCTTTGTTGAACAAAACAACATTTGTTCAACTTACAACACTGAAGTTTTCTCTAAGAAAATACTGTATGTAATTACAATGTATTCATAGCTAGATAGAGAGTGAGATATTTGATTTCAGTAACTTTCTTTAATCGAATGAATGAAACTGCTCCCTCTCTCTCTTGACCGTTGTCATTTGGCTCCCATATATACTGAAATACACCAACGGTCAAATTCTTCTTTTGGGCACATGTCCTCTTTCCGTTGGATGTACTATTTATGAGGTACTGGGTAGTACAGCAGGAAAAGATTCTTGAGATCGTGGTAGTACAATACAGTACAGGAAATTTGAATAATGGCAAACGTGGAAGTTGTTCATTTGATGAGCTCTGTTGTCAACTGTCTGTAGAATTCTACTGCTAGCTGTCTGGAAGCTCATCTGCCTTCAGACATCTATCAGACTTGCTTAGATGTCCATCTTCTTAGATACCTCATCTGATCATCTTAGCCGTCCATTTAACAGCCCTTAGACGCATTAGACAACCCAGTCTAACAACCCTTAGATGCCATAGATGCCCCAATCTAACAGCCCTTGGACGCATTAGACGCCTCCATCTAACGCGTTGACTTTGAGACGTGCCTACAAATTAATAAAACTCTAATTATTAATTTGCTTCAGATGTAGCTTATTGGTAACACTTTTCGTCATACATATTTGTTCTAGCTTCATCCATAACCCAACATCACTTGTCTCCTTTAGAACATCTTGCAAAATATTATTCGACATACGTAAATATATATGAGACATAGCCTTACAATCCTTCTTGTTTTTCTCTTCTATTATTCACAAACTAGGCATTTTATCAAACTCTAATATATTTTCGTAAAAATCCATCTGAGTGAGTAGACCTCGCATCTTTTTCTACCATAAAGAACATCTAGTGTTACGATCATAATGTACTTCATACTTGTCATCTCCAAAAAATAGATATAGTCTCAGATTTAAAAAGTTAACGGCTTTGATATTAATTGTTGATAAACAAGATATGAATTTGAGACTAATTAAGATAAAGAAGAGATAACGTATCAATAAAAAAACACGTAAATAACACAAGATTTACATGTAAACCCAAGAAAACCACAAGTAGAGGAGGAAACTTTTCATTATAATTAAAATATAATATTACAATTTAGAGAGAGATAATAATAATATAAAATATTTTGTATTTAAATAAAACTCAAATTAAGACCATATATTTATAGATCATATAATTGGGTTTAGTGGGTCCAATATCAAATAGTTTTGATTTTATTTTAATTTTATTGCACCATAAGCCTAGACTCAGCCCCGGTCAAAACTCATTTAGTTTACCATAATCTAACAATATTGTTTACTATTGATAAAGTTGTTTAGGTGAATGAAAATAGTCTTCATAAAAGTTTGGTGGACATTGAAACCTTGAATGAAAAGTAACGAGGTATCTTGAAAAATGTTATTCTATAGGAGGATATATATGATAATTTATCTCTAACTTTTTAGAGTTGAGGATTCATATACTAATTTTTATATGGATTCATATGCTAATTTTATATGTTTTTTTAGTAATTCATCATTAATGTCTTCGAAAGAATCAAATCTTTCAAAAATAACTCCACCACCACTTATGTGATTAGTAGAAGCCATTGCACCATCAATATATCTAGAAGAGAATTGTGTAGAGAAAAACTCCATCACAAATTCAAAATGAATATTACTTCAACAAAAGAGAAAGCAAGTATTTTTTATGTTTTCTTATACGATAATATATATAAGTTTATATAATAAATAATTTTTTTCAATTTTATTTATAAAGAGATAATTAATTTTGTCATTAATATGTCATATCAATTTTGGAAGAAAATATTAATTTATGACTGGATATATTTTATCCATATATACCACCTTAACATAAACCATATGATTTGTGACCATTTTAAATAGTTTTACATCACAAATTATTTTAATTATTTGAATAAGGTCAAACTTTGTTTTTTTTATGTAAGGTATTTTTTGTTTTCTTATATGATAATATCTATAAGTTTATATAATAAATAAATTTTTTCAATTTTATTTTACAGAAAACTATCCTTTTATTAGAGGTTATTATCTTAAATTCTCAAATTCGATTTTATCAATCAAAGAAATGATTTGTCGGGAAGGAATTGTCAAAGAATGTGTTACGGGCTGCTCATCAAAAATCTCGGCCCAAGTGTCCATATGGGCCAGTTTATGTTTTTTAAGGAATAATTCTGTTTTGTTTACTTTCTCTCTTATTTCTCTTGAACTGAATTCTGTTATTTTGAAAGTTTGTTGTAACTGAATACTCTTGGGCAAACCAGCCTCTTTAAATGGTGATGCCCACCCCACTTTTTGGGGCTATGAATTGAATATTTTGGAACTTGGTGTTTAAGTTATTTCTCGGCCCTCCTCCCCCTTCTTGGACCGCTAGGTGTAATCTAGTGGTATTTCTCTCCTCCCCCTCGACTCTTCTCTCTCTAACCTCGAATTCTCCTCTAATTCTATGTCCGCTGCGCTAGAGTGTTGAATTCCACCATCGGTCCCGAACATCAAGAACCCGTTTCTTGAATTAAAGAACTTGAAAGGCTCAGTCATAATTTAAAGTTTAACATCTTGGTATCAGAGCTGGCCGATTCTCAACATGGTAGAAACTCGCCAGCAATCGGAAATGGATGCGCTCAAGGCCCTTATTGAAAACATGTCACAACAAACAGCCGCGATGCAAGCTGCCATAGACCGAATATTTGATGCGGCTGAAGAAAGAATGGCAGCCTTTGAGAGCGGGGCATCTGGAAACGTGCAAGAACCCCGCCACAGACCCTATGATGATAATTCTTGCCACGGTCCTTCACCATTTAGGCCCCCGCACCCTGGCCAGAACCGCGACCAACACTATGCTCCTCCTACTCGGCTAACCAAGGTCGATTTTCCTCGGTTTGATGGGTCGGATGTCGAGGGCTGGCTAATTTCTGCCGAGCAATTTTTTAGAGTGGACAAAACTAAGGATGCCACTAAATTAGAAATCGCCCCCATTCATTTTTCTAGAGAAGCAAGAATGTGGTACGGGTCATATCTTCAAAATCGAAATCATATGGAAGCCTTATCTTGGGACGTGTTCAAAAGAGACCTTATGACTCAATTCGGGCCCTCTATACATGACACACCAATGAGACAGCTGATGAACTTAAAACTGGTTGGGTCGGTTCAAGAATATAATCTGCGGTACATGTCGATCTCTCAAAAGTTATTACATATGCCAAGGGACTACGTCATTGATTGTTATTTGTCCGGTCTAAGGGAGGAAATTGCAAACTACATCAGGCTGCGATTCCCAGATTCTTTAAATGAAGCCATGGCCATGGCTAAAGTCCAAGAAGCAACATATCGGTCCTTAATGAGAAGTGGTAACTTGTACAGCGCTGAAGCATCGTTGCTGCCCACGCCATCCAATATCAACACAGCCGGGCCGAGCACCAATACTGACTTCAAGAATTCATCATATGGATCCTCTTCAAATGCAAACCAGGGCCATGTTAAGCAATTAGACTCAGCCTCAATGGATGAAAAGCGAAAGAAGGGCCTATGCTACTCTTGCAATGAAAAATGGCAACCAAACCATAGGTGTAAATCAAAGTTATTCATGGTCTCGGCCAATCAAGAAGATCAAGAACCCGACCAAGAACCTGTTTTGGATGATCTACCTTCATTGCTCGGCCCAAGGGATGAACCAGCCATTTCTTTACATGCCTTGACCCGGTCTAAAGCATTCTAAACGCTCCAGATTCTTGGCAAAATTGGGAACCTGTCGGTGGTGATCTTGATCGATACAGGAAGCACCCACAATTTTATCAATAGCAGGATTTTGGAGAAAATAGACCACAAAAGCATAGCAACCCAGGTACAATCAGTTAGAGTGGTTAATGGATCTAATGTGTTATGTTCTAGTGTTTGCAAGGACTTGAAGTGGTCGATGGAAGGCAATGAATACCAAACAGAAATGAAGGTAATTTCCATGGACGGTTATGATATTGTGTTGGGAATTGAATGGTTGATTACTCTAGGCCCGTCTTCTTGGGACTTTGAAAAGCTGACCCTATCCTATGATAAGCAAGACAGAACCACGGTCCTAAAAGGGATTCCTCGGTCGCAGGCAGTTTGATGCATGGAAACCAGCTGGAAAAGACCTTAGATGAATATATTGTTGCTGCCAAAATGCAAGTAAAGAGTAAGCCCGAAGGCCAAACTGTTTCACTCGCGGCAATGACCTTAGAAGATATGCCTAACGATCTAATTAGAAACTATGGCTCATTCGATGCTGCTGTTATGCTGGTTCGGGAAAAAGACTTAGCCTGGATTTTTGAGCCAAGTATGGAGTTTAATCGAAGTTGGAAGAAACTATTTTTGCATCAGGCGCTGGGGAAATTGCAGCAACCAAGTCCAGCTCTAAATACTGAAAAACTCGACCTTAGGTGCACAGAAATTCCTCACATGGGCGGAGTGGCAAGCGACCCAGCAGCGCAAAAGACCGCAAGGACCCGGCCAGTTCCACTACTGAAGCGATTCTGCCGAAAGTTTTTTGAGAAAATACGGTCTTATGCTGCGACCCTTGCTGAATGTGCCGAAGCCCGACCGAAGTAATAGTTTTGATGTTGAAGATGCGTATTAGAGGCTGACCAGTCCACATTCTTTTCGTCGAGGGCGACGAACCTCGAAGGGGGGAATTATGTTACGGGCTGCTCATCAAAAATCTCGGCCCAAGTGTCCATATGGGCCAGTTTATGTTTTTTAAGGAATAATTCTGTTTTGTTTACTTTCTCTCTTATTTCTCTTGAACTGAATTCTGTTATTTTGAAAGTTTGTTATAACCGAATACTCTTGGGCAAACCAGCCTCTGTAAATGGTGATGCCCACCCCTCTTTTTGGGGCTATGAATTGAATATTTTGGGACTTGGTGTTTAAGTTATCTCTCGGCCCTCCTCCCCCTTCTTGGACCGCTAGGTGTAATCTAGTGGTATTTCTCTCCTCCCCCTCGGCTCTTCTCTCCCTAACCTCGAATTCTCCTCTAATTCTATGTCCGTTGCGCTAGAGTGTTGAATTCCACCATCGGTCCCGAACATCAAGAACCCGTTTCTTGAATTAAAGAACTTGAAAGGCTCAGTCATAATTTAAAGTTTAACAGAATGTTATATATATTCTTGTGTCCGTACAAGTAGATGAATATCAAAAGTTATAAAACATTTTTTTTCAATTAATAATAAGACTGTTTTCTCTATTATTTTTCTTCTTTGCATCAAATTACTCCATTTTTTTTCATTTTATTGATAGCTGAGGCAATCACCTTGGCCATATTTCCTAACTGAAGACACTTTGATATTGTGGCAAGAGAATTATATTTTTTATAATTCTTCTAGTAAATAATAGATTGAGTAGTATAGAATACTATTATTATTTAATTTTATTGTTTCATCTCTCTCCGAAAATGTAGGTTTGATGTTACAATTGAAACTTTATTTAGTTATTTTTTAACAATTTTTTATTATTGTTTTAGAATAAAACTGTATTTTGAATAAGATGAATATGTAAGTGATGGATCTGGACGGGACTTGAATATTGATGTAGTTTTTTTCTTTTTTTTTCTTGTGATAATTTGACTTATTAAAGAAAATATTGTAAGTAAGTATATAATGTTTTATTTATTCTCAGTTTCTTGATGTCTTATTTCTCTTGATCTTACCTTGTATTTTTATCTTTTGTAGATTCTACAAATATATTATTTATTTCTTGATTCACAAAACTAATTTACTAACTATGATTATAAACAACTTCTTTTGAAATATTTTTTTATGATTTCTTTCGAAAGATTTTATATGACTTCACATTCATAACTCAATTGATAAAAGGCAGTGCTGAAAGATCAAAAGTAATAAATTCAATTCTCAATTTCTCACTAAGAATATCTTAAGTCAATATAATCGTGCTAACCTTCTAAAAAACATAGTTATTATCATAAATTGATTGTGTTGTAACAAATAAAATAATATAATTTTGTTCAATTAATTTACTTATGTTCATGTTTATTATTAATATTTTTCATCATCAAGCTTTCTTTTTGCATATATTTAAAATATTTAATTTTTTATTTAGTTCGGTTATGTACAAATATTCGTCTGTCAATAATTATTTCTAAAACGATTTAATAATTATAACGCTTTAGTTGAAATTGATACCACGAAAACGAGTAACGAGTCTTGCTAACATTTTAAATTTATATAAAAAAAATAGTAGTAATAATAATATCTTCTACTCAAGCTACTAAAAAAATCTTATAATTCTCATTTTTTATTCTTTTAATTTGTATCTTTTAATCTGTATCTCTTGACATTCCTAAAATGTAATATTGTTGAATACTTAGTGTAATATCATTTTCTCTCTAATAATATTAAAATGACATGAATAATATTACTTGCACCATTTTCAAAGTGTTTGACAGTGGTATATATATTGAATAATAAAAGGGAAAATAAAAAATTTAGAAATTGATGCCAATTGTCACTAACCGAAAAATGAGTAACGGAAAGTGGAAAAATTAGTTACCCGTGACTTTTAGTAAAGGTCCTACAAACTGTTATTATTCGTCATTGAAAATGACGTCAATGATATAAAAGAGTATCAGTAACGACATTAGAGAGTCGTTGCATATATTAGTATCAGTAACGACTATATAGTCGTTACAGATATTAACAGTAACGACTCTCTAAAGGTAATGTCGTTAATAATAATATCAGTAACGACTCTCCAAAAACAATGTCGGTACAGATATTAACGATTTTTCAAAGCCAATGTCGTTACTAATATGATATATGTATAGTGACATCTCTCTTATGGTAATGTTGTTATATATATATATATATATATATTTAGGCATGCATTACTGATAGTAAATATTTTCTGATATTGTTTTTATTTTGTAATATTATTTATCCCTGTAAACAATAAACAATAATGAATAGTTATTTTTCCAAAATAATTACATAAATAAATACACTATTTCCAACAATATTCATAAATAATATACAAAATACACTAATCTCAAGAAGGAAGAGAAGGGTGGGGTAGTATAGATAATATTGTGGTCATCTATCTGTGCAACTCCATCAACTCATCGCGCATCCTCTCCCTCATCTCCTACATCTACTCACGCTTTTCCCATGACTGATGACTCTCAGCTTCACGCTCTACATCTCCTCCTATAAATCCCGGTTCACATCGCGTCGCGTAACTACTGTTTGTTAGTGCGTTAATTACTCGATGAACTCCCCGATCATTTTCTCCCAAAGATGTAGGTCGTACGTTTGATTCCATACCCACTACTCTACCATGTCGTTGAGACCCGAATGCGAACTTCGTCACTACAGCTCATTCCGACTCAAATCTTCTTTTTGGTAGTGCACAACGCAAACTGTAAACAAAAATTAAATTTTGATTAGTACATATATAAATAGATTTCAAGTTAAACATATAAACACGACTTACCACTTTCTCAAAAACAATAGTGGGGACCTCCGGAGTTGGATCCTATAAAGTGGGTTTCTTTGTTTGCGTATGGAAAAATAGGTCAGCGAAATTAGGGGCTTGTTCGGTAGTCCTCTCCTGTACAAATTTAATAATAGACATAATAATAAGAACGAATAAACATTAGAAACTTCATATTATATTATAAAATGCACCAACTGCCTATCGACTTGTGAAAATAAGACGTTGCCCGCATGATTCTTGTACACACATGCAACTTATTACTCGAATTCGATGTACTTGTTTTTCTACAATTTAAGAAAAATTGGTTAGTTAAATAGATTATTAAAATAAGGGTTCATTAAAATAATTTTAACTTATTCTAAACTACGAAGTGAAGAAGCAACAATCCATAAGATAATGTCAATTACTAAGGGTGATCTCGGGAGGAGGATTGGCCTGAATTGCCGCCTCGTCACCTTCTCGAGTCCTATTGTACTACGTGTTCAATTGACATCTACACATATCCTAAAGTTGTTTTGCGTGATGTAGTCCTTGACAACTATAGTTCTCGATTTGCTCCCCCGTAGACTATAAAGGATACTGAAAAGTCAACAACTTCATATTAAATTACATCTTAGTTTTTTTATAGATGGTGGTTAATATACCAAAATGAAGAACTTACTGTGATAGCCCGCCAAATGTAATTCAGCTATGTGGAGCTCAAGTCAGTCCAACGTAAGTTCATATGCAGTAATGTAGTGGGGTCCCGGATGATACTCCATATATGCCTCGACCATGTTATTCTATTATCGCATATAGAATTACCATCTATTGGGTTAAACTCCAGAGACATCTTCTGTCCCACTTGCAATTTATCAACTTTCGTGTTCTTGTTCTTACTCTGTCTCCTCCTCAAAGAAGATCCTAAAAATAAACCCAAAATTATATAGAAGCATAAGAAAATACATACTTAAACACGGATACCTGCAACAGGGTAAGACAAGGGCTATGTCTCATCATCATCGAAGTTAGTGTTTTGTACACCATCGATGATCATTCCATCATCACTCTCTAATATCTCGTCCAAATCGATGTCACTGATAGAGTCGAGTAGTGCTAGAAGGTCTTCAAACTACACATCATTCCTCTGTACGAGGTCCACTAACTGGAGGTCAAATCCCTTACCTGCTACTCTCCCCTTAGGTGTCATGATCGCTATAAATATATAATGTAATGTTTATTAGAAAAATGTACAATTTGACCTCAAGCCTTAATAAACACGATGAAACCTTAATTAGAGTAACGAGGATTTATTTGTGTTATAATTTTCCATCCAGGCCTTGATGCCATATTCGTAGAGTAAAAAACTTGTTGTGTTTAGCTTGCCATTATGAATGGTTCATGCATCTGAGTTTATACAGTCATGTTCATATTTATACTAACACAACCATACTTATCAACCTTAATGCCTCGATCTTTGTGATGAACATCGAACCATCTACACTTGAAGAGAATCACTCGTCTTTCACTAAAAAATTCTACTTCGATGATTTCATTATGACTCCATAGTAGTTATTGTCTCGGCCCCATTATTTTCAAGAACCAATACACTGCTATTTTGGGTGGTCAATCTATCGTCTTGTTTCTCATTGTTGAACTTGTACCCATTTATTTTGCATGAGTTATACTTCTTAGCTTATATTGTAGGCCCACCTCCTAAAATTTTAAGATTCATTGTTCTATCGGAGTCATCGGTTAGTAGAAACTATTGGTAAACACATTGTCTAACTACTAAAAAGAAACTATTGAGACGATTTATTTACTTTTTCTTTGAAATAACTAATGTATCGTTTATCCCGTTCTTCATTGGAAATATTGGGTTCGCATGATTACATGAAATCGTTGCACAAGTGTTAAAATTAAATTATTATTAAAAATACTAAAACCATAGCTAGTAATGAACAATAGAATGAAATCGTTGCACTTATAATATTCTTCAATCAACCTCGCGATAATTTTTTAAGATGTAAGAGCACACTCGTGATCCCCGGTTTGAATGTGTAAGTCGTGTTATTTGATAGTTCTTCCATAGTAAAGAGTATGGACAATGCTGTATTATATAAAGATAGAAATCTGCAAGTATGATAGTCAAAAGGAAAAATAGAAAATGCAGATGGAATGCTCCAAATAGTATGTAAATAAATGCTACAAATAATATGCAAATAATTTTTTTTTAAATATTTTGCCCAACCCATATCCAAATTGGGTCAAATATATAGGTGTTTGTTATATTAAAACTATATTTAACCGATGAAATTTTTTCGGTTCAGATTGATTTGAATACTCACTTCTCTTCTCGTAGTCATTACTGCAGTTTCAACTTAAAACGTTTTTAATGGTAGTATAATTTAAAACAAATAGTGTCTCATGCATCTCTTTCTTAACACTTACATTATATCATATTTGTTATGTTTAGTATATCTCAAATATATTAATGGTTTAAATAATAATATTATTATATAATTAATTAGGATAACTCAACTATAAAAATAGTGTAAAAGATTAAAAATTACCATCACATAAAATGTTTTAATTTTTGTAATTCAAAATATTAATATTATTATTTTAATAAATGTAGTTGTAAGGGGGAAGGACGGGTAAGCAGGCTGCTCATGTTTGTTTTTATTTAATT
This sequence comes from Impatiens glandulifera, assembly GCF_907164915.1. Classification (NCBI taxonomy): domain Eukaryota; kingdom Viridiplantae; phylum Streptophyta; class Magnoliopsida; order Ericales; family Balsaminaceae; genus Impatiens; species Impatiens glandulifera. Next base: position 18,509,429 of record NC_061866.1, on the reverse strand, counting down.
TTATATATTCATAAACAAACAAAGTGAGAGGTGGTATTCCATCAAATTTATCTGTTAGAACAGATAAAAGAAGGTTCAACTTTCCGCTAAAGATAATTTAACTGACCTATATTTCAGAACAAAGTGATAAGTCATTTTTTTTTATAATTTATCAAAATATGCCTAATTAATATTTTTTTCAAAGAGCTAATACAAGAGAATCTAAAATATCATTAATTGGTTTGGATGAAGTTTCATACACTAATTAGGATTTGATCCTAAATGAAGATAAACACAAACAAAAGTCATGAATATTGACTAACCTATTGAAGCTGAAGTTTAAGATTTTTTTTTTTAATTATGGAGAGTTTAGCATGACACTCCACAGCTATAACCCTCCACTTATATTCATAAAACTTACGGTGTCAATCGAACTCGTTAACTTTTGGATTACTTAGGTCGACTCTTTCCATTAAGCCACTCTAGTGAAGTTTATTGAAGTTAAGATATTATTATGAGGTCTTCTTTTTTAACATATGGGGTCACGATTCTTCGACCGGTTTTGCTCTAACCTGAATCATAAAATTATTATTTTTATATGAATCTCATGTTTGCAATCTTTTAATAAAATACAAGATATCATAAATAATTCGGATTTAGATCACCGCCCAACCCAACAACATTTGTTTTAGGATTCACTAGACTTAAAGTTGAAGTTGAGGTTAAAATGGATATACAAATATTTATAGAGCACGAGCGATTTGTTAGGATCGGGATCGCCGATAGTGGACCGGGGTCCGGCTAAAGGAGACCACTTACAACAACACACACCAATTGACACTAATCTGATTAAAGATTAGGACCGTTCTTAACACTAGGCAGGTTGTCACAGACTCTTGAACCGAGTTCAAGGGAGGAAGTGTCTGTTTCAATCTGAAGCAACTGCACACAATTTGGTTAATGGAGGAGAGTATGAGGAGATCGGTTTAGGTGAAGTGAATTCGGTTCGGTTGAGATGGGGAAGAATCGGTTCGGTTAGCTTAGTGACAGAAAGTAAATAAAGAACATAGAACATAGATTTTTTATGGATGTTCGGAGCAAACTCTCCTACGTCACCCCTTATTCTCCAATAGTGAGAAGGATATTCACTAATGGAATATTCAACAACACAATACGTTCGAGTCTTATTTACTGCTCGATGTACACTTTACAATACTCACATAGTATTGTAATACACTTTTACAATGGAATGTTTAACGTTTACAATTGTTTCACTTAGATCAAAGAAACTGTATGAATTCAGATGCTTTTCAGGTTTGATCAGGTGAAAGCCAGGTTAATAGCGCGCGCGTTAACTCCTTTTCTTCAATGCCCTTGGCTTCCTTTTATATGGGAAATATGACAACGGTCATATTTCTCACTCTTGAGTTGATTGGTCATAGGTAGTCGAGCCGGTCAGAGTAGGTAGCTTTGCTTTTTGTACATGTTGCTTGTGAGCTTGGATAAAATCTGCAATCATTAGATTGTTGCATGCCTTATCTCAGAACCTTCTTTTGCATATTCCTAAGATATATTCATTACGTCATCTTCAGATTATTCATTACTTTGAATAATCTTCCCATTGGCCTTAGGATCTTCAATGCGTCGAGCCAGCGGAACATTTTCGGTTAGCACCTCTAGCGGGCCTGAATTTGAGCCTATCCGGATTAACTTCCAATATGTTTGAGCGGATTATGTTTAACCGAGAGGATATATTAGGTTGAGTATTTCGTTTTGTTCGATCTTGTTGATAAATTTAGCCGATTCGGTTGAAGTTGTTCCTGCACATATCGTTAAAGATTGATTAAGTTCTTTAGATAGTTAAATAAATCAACTATCTTGATTTTTCTAACAATTTTTCCCTTTTTGATTATTTAGAATAAATATTAAAAATTTGTGATTATTGGCCGGGATTTATTTTAAAGAACTTAAGTTTACTTGGCCGGTTTTAGAAAAGTTTGTTTTAGAAATTTCTCATCAATTTCTCCCTTTTTGATGCTTTTAGCCGAAAAGTATCAAAACCAGTGTAATGACTAGGAAGTTATATTATATTGTAAAATTAGAATCATAAGCCAAGATTTCAAAACCATAATACTTAGTAGATGAAAATAAAATAAACATAAATTAAAGCTTAAGATCAAGAGTTTGGATTTTTCCCCTATTCTTTTGCATTTGCCTTCTGCTCCTCATTCCACTCTCTCTCCCTCCTATCCGCGTCAAAGCTCCAATCGGTTATGAAAGTTGGTCTCGAAGCGGTTCGGTCAAAGTTGAAGAAGCTGCCTTCCGATCTGGTTGGTCGAGTCTGAGTTCCAGAGGGTGGAGTTCTCCCACCCCGAATGAAGTTGGCAGTGATTTCGTCATTTGTTCCCTGAGTTAGATGAGTGGTTGAGGGGAAAGAAGAAGTTGGAACGGTGTTGTGTCTCCTTGTGTTTAGAGGGGCATCATCCTCTTCGTCGTCGGCAAGAGGAACGGTAGGATTTGCAGTTGTTTGAGGATTATTTTGTTACACCTGAGATAGCAGTTCGTTTATTTCCTTTCCTTTTCTTTTATTTAAATGTGCCCTTGTTGTCATGCCAGTCGACTCCTCGGTTGGTTGTGGATTTTGAGCCGTTTCGGTATCTCCTGTTTCGGCTGCTTTCTATTTCGCCATTTCTGCCTCATTAATCTCCCGGGCTAAACGTGCATCAGTTGTTTCAAGTTCCTTTCGTTGTCGTTCTTGTTCTTCTTCATCAGCCTGGTCGTTTCCGCATCGGCTTGAATCTGCTCTTCGGTAGCCACAGCCTTGACTCTTGCAAACTCCTTAATTTGAGCGGACATAACTTGCATCATTTGAAGGAGTTGAGAGGTGGTCGATTCAACCGTTGACTTAACCGTCTCAATCTTTGAATTAGTTGTGAATGCTCTAGCTTCCAAGGATGTTTATCACTTGGCCATTGATTTGTCGACAGTATCAAGAATAAGTCCCTTCATGTCGTCCGAAAGATAGGCAGCCTCATGACTTTTGTCACAGCCCAATCTTCCTGGCCCAGGAAGAGGATGCTTAAGGAGAATGTCACGGCCCAATCCTCCTGGCCCAAGAAGAGGAGGAGGCTTGAGCCCTCTTAAGCCCAACCCAAGGAAGATTCTAGACTGGAAGGAAGCTGGAAGGAAGGTCCTTGATTAGCGCACCTAATTGAGAGTTAAAAGGAATTCCTTGATTAGTGCATCACTAATTGACGTATAAAAGGAATGTCCTTAATTAGGAATGTCCTTGATTGATAATTATAAGGAATCCCTAAATTAGTGCACAATCAATGTAATAGTTAGAATTAGTCCTATAAATACCTGTGAAGTATTGCATTGTAAATCACCAAGTATTCGAGTAATATACTACTATTTTTTTGTAAGAGTTACTCTCTCTCTCTAGAATTCTTGTGTCAATTCTATTAAACGCCGAGTGTTGCGTCGAGTAAGGCTGACTAGTTACTCGTTCTTGCGAAGATCGTAACTAGTGCCGCACGGATCGTTAGTGAAAAGACTGAGCCCGTGACAATTGGTATCAGAGCTGAAATGACGAGGAGATCGGAAGAAACTTCAAAGGTTGTGGACGAAGTAGAGAATCTTCCCCACGGGACCGGAGAAGATGGTAGGAACTCTCGCAAAGTTCAGGCGGGAGGAACCAAAGCTACCAAAGAAAGAGAAAGATCAAGAGATGCTATCGTTGACATTATTGCCAGGTTGGAGAAGGTAGAACTCACCGTGGCGTACGGACAAGATAATGACGGGGACCTAGAGGAACGCATTGCCGAGCTTGAGAAGGAGAGAGACGAGCTCCGAGGAGGAATGCAAGGTGCCCTGAATGAAGGCTTGTCCAAGTGTCCAGAGCAAGCTCAGATCGTGGAGCAGACCCTCCTTGGTAAAATCATTACCTTGACCGAGAAACTCGAGGTAATGTCATCTAAATTACAAGCCACTGAAGAGGATGTGACGTTACTCAAGAAGGTGGTTGCGCAAGAGTGCGGACGTGCGCTTGGAGGAGTCCACAATCCAATAAGGATAGATGTTCCCAAGGCCTAAAGCGTATTTAGGCGAGAGGAATGCGAAAGAGATCGACAACTTCTTATGGAGTCTGGACCAGTATTTCAAAGCACTCGGCCTAGTAGAAGAGGCGAGGAAGATCGATACTGCCACGACATACTTGGAAGACACCGCAATGCTGTGGTGGAGGCGAAGGAGTAGCGACATTGAAAGAGGTACGTGTTCTATCAACACCTGGGGTGAATTCAAGGAGGAACTTAAGAGACAGTTCTATCCTGAAAACGCCATTCGAGAAGCAAGGGCCAAGTTGCGGCGACTCTCACACAGAGGGAGTATTAAGGAGTTCATCGCTACTCTCCTTGAAATCCCTAACTACTCAGACGACGAAGCCTTGTTCGCCTTCACTGATGGTCTACAAATGTGGGCGAAGCTTGAGTTGGAACGACGTGGGGTCCAAGATCTAAGCACCGCTATTGCCGTGGCTGAATCCCTTTTCGAAATGAGAAGGCAAGAGAAACCAAAGTCGATCTATGAGAGGATTGACAAGGGGGAAAATGGTGGAAACCATATCTACAACAATGAAGACCCAATTAAGTCTACCAAACCCAATGGTAGAGAAGATCGGGAGGAGAAACATGTAGAGAGACCCCGGATAAAGTGTTTCTTTTGTGAAGGACCGCACAAAGCAAGAGAGTGCCCTATGAAGAATAAACTATCAGCATTGATGGAGGAGCATGAACGCGTTCACGATGAAGCTCGATTGGGGTCGTTAAACCTACTTAGTGCCGTTACAGCAAAGTTTGATAAGTCAAAGTCCGCGAAGAAAGGACGACTATTTGTGGAAACTAGAGTAGGAAACCACATGGTTAAAGCTTTGTTGGATACGGGAGCCAACAATAATTTTCTAGAGGTAAAGGAGGCGAGAAGACTGGGGATTAAGTACACTAAAGAGAAAGGGTGGCTTAAAGCAGTCAACTCGGCACCAAGTGCGACTTATGGAGTTGCTCGTAATGTAAAGATCAACTTGGGGGAGTGGACCGGCCTTCTGGATTTCTCCATTATCGACATGGATGACTACAAAATGGTTCTCGGCATAGAGTTCCTAGACAAGGTAAATGCCATCCTACTCCCTTCTGCCAATATGATGTACATTCTAGAGCAAGGTAATACTCGCACAATACCTTTAACAAGAGAGGGCAAGAGAGAAACTAGGCATCTATCTGCCATGCAACTCTCAAAAGGTGCGGAGGGCACCTACCCATCATCTTTTGTCATTGTGAAAGAAGATGAGAAAACTGTGTCTAAAGAGAAGATACATCCAGAAGTTACAACTGTCCTAGAGAAAGGTCCTGATGTAATATCCACTGGATTATCAGAGAAATTCTACCATAAGAGAGAGGTGGATCATAGAGAATAGTTAATCAAATGTACTAAACCATCGGCGACGGTTCTTTATCGCATTAAACCTTCCAAATTGGAGGAATTGAAGAGGCAACCAGAGGAGTTTCCATTCAAGAAAGAGAAGTGCGAAATAGCCAAGACCGCCAAAAGAATGAAGAAATGGGAGGAAAAGAAGAGAAGACACTTAGAGTTCGGAGGAAACCTAGTGATAATAAAACTTCTCCTCCATCAAGAGAGACAATTTTCCAAAATTCATAAGGGGCTTGTGAGGCAATACGAAGGCCCTTTCTTAGAGAAGAAACGGGTTAGAAAGTCAGCACGTCGCTCAAAACTTTTATCTCATGTGGAGACATCATCCAAGCCTACAAGGAGGAAGCGACGAGGACGCCGCCAGATTGAGTGGGGGAGAATGTCACAGCCCAATCTTCCTGGCCCAGGAAGAGGAGGCTTAAGGAGAATGTCACGGCCCAATCCTCCTGGCCCAAGAAGAGGAGGAGGCTTGAGCCCTCTTAAGCCCAACCCAAGGAAGATTCTAGACTGGAAGGAAGCTGGAAGGAAGGTCCTTGATTAGCGCACCTAATTGAGAGTTAAAAGGAATTCCTTGATTAGTGCATCACTAATTGACGTATAAAAGGAATGTCCTTAATTAGGAATGTCCTTGATTGATAATTATAAGGAATCCCTAAATTAGTGCACAATCAATGTAATAGTTAGAATTAGTCCTATAAATACCTGTGAAGTATTGCATTGTAAATCACCAAGTATTCGAGTAATATACTACTATTTTTTTGTAAGAGTTACTCTCTCTCTCTAGAATTCTTGTGTCAATTCTATTAAACGCCGAGTGTTGCGTCGAGTAAGGCTGACTAGTTACTCGTTCTTGCGAAGATTGTAACTAGTGCCGCACGGATCGTCAGTGAAAAGACTGAGCCCGTGACACTTTGCACCGGATGAGGAGAGTGGAGCGATAAAACTATTTTCGGATTTGTTTCTGCAGAGTTAAGATTAATAATGGACTTACTTGCAGATTTGGCCGATGGGGAAGCGGTGCGACCGTCTTTGTCCTCAAGGGATTTCGGTTGACTTTCTTCCTACTGGGCCGCCGTCGGTCTGGATGACTGACCAACATCAAAAATCGACTTACCCGTAACATTCAAATAATAGCCGTTAACATCTTTCGCCGATTTTTCTTCCAACCTTGTAATCTCAGTTTAAGATCATTTATAATTTTGAGAGCGTTTTCTCTTACCCTCTATTTCACCTCGGTTGGTTCCTCTTGAACATCTTCCAATGTTTAGGTCAGTGCTTTTAATCTTGCGTGTGTGTCAACTAATTTCCCTCTGGCCATGACCAGCGGAATGGATTTTGTCTTTGCAAGGCCAAAGACTTCGTCTTCCAAGGCCACTAGTTTCGGCCAATGATCATTTTCGGTGTAGTTGGGGAACATATGCTTGAAGTGAACTTCATTTCTAATTTAAAACCAATGGTAGAATGGGCGGGATATTTCTTCGACCAGATCCTCATACATTCTGAGAAGCCGATTGAACATGTTGTCAACCTCTTATTGAGAAACCGGAACTTCAGGATCAGGTGTAGAGTCATGTTTATCCGTCTCCCCATGAGGCAGATTTTGATCGTGTCCAGTTGAAGGAATTTCTTCAATAGCTGGACCGGTGGTATCTTTCTCAAGTTGATTACCTCCTTGCACCGGAGAATCTTCCCTCACCATTTCTTCATCATTTTCGGTCGTTTCCTTGGCCTTGTCAACATCAACTATCCGGTCATCTTCAACTGTCTGACTGGTTTCAATGAGTTTGCTAGTCACCTCGGTTTCCATAGCCCGATTGAAAGCGACTACAATATTATTGATTTGATCTGAAGTCCTCTCATGGACTTCTTCATGTGCACCCCCAGTAGTCTGGATGGGGGAATTTCAAGGTTCAGGATTGTGAGATGGAGTAGAGGTACTTACCTCATGTAACGAAGCCCATTTAGATGCAGACTTGTCGGCTTTGCTTGCCGATGATTCTGCCGGATTTGGTGGAGGGACCTGTTCGGCTGCATTTTGCTCAACACCCAAAATAGCCGAAGGAAACTCCACATTGATCCGAATAGGAGTAGGGGAAACCGCGCAGTTGCCCGAGTCAGCTAGTCTTGTAGAATGAGTTCTTTCGGAGGAGTTTGGCTGACTCTCCGATCTTTCAACTGCTGTCTTTTTGCCCTTTTTAGCCGCTTTCTTGGCTGAAGGCTTCTTAGCTTTTGGTTCGGCTATAGTTGTTTTCTGCTTCTTTGATTTCGGTTGGAATTTCCTTGGAGCTTTTTCTCGTGGAGGCTTTTCCGTTCTTTGCAGACTTTTCTCGATGTTCTCGGAGTTTACAATCTTGGACGAGAGGAGAGGAGCACCCGGTGCGGTTAGGTTCTCAAGATATTGTAGGATCTTGTCGATCTGCATGGCATATCCCAAAGACCAGTTCTTCATTCCGGCTATCATATCGCATAAGTTTTCAAACAGCACACTGGCCTAGTCCACATTATCTCCTCGGATGATACTAGTCATCATCTCGAACTTAGGCCGAGTCAGATTATCAAAGTTACCTCCTTTCCCTTGAAGAGACTTGGAGACAATATCAAGAAGCCACCAGAATTGGAAGTCTAACGTGTTCTTCTTTCCGGTGTGTTCAACTGGTTTATCCGAATTTGAAACCGTCATTTTTACCTCCATCGCTTCGTCTTCAGTGAGGTTGGTCGAAAAATCGCGCCCTTCCAAGGGCAGGTGAAGAGTCGCCGCAAAAGTTTCCTCCGAAAGATCGAAGGTCTTTCCGCCCACTATTGAAGAAATCACCCTCTTCTTCAGACTGGAATTCTCGAAGAAGGCTGTAACTTCCTCTTGATAGAGGGTGAACGGACAGCCTAGGAAGGTTTCCAGCCCAGAATCCTTCAAGGATTTTTTCATGTTCTTAAAGTAAGCATTTCCGTTTTCTCGAATATCCTCGAAGTCGACTTGCAAGATGTAGATAAAGAGTGCATTAACACGTCCAATTTTGATTTGGAAAAGCTTGAAGATTGAAAAGTTTTGAGGTTTTTAAGAATATAGGCAGTTTTAGAGAGAGAGAGAATAAGCGTGAGTTTTGCGAATAATCTTGTCTCTTTATATAGGGAGTTGGTTGTGACGGTTATGTAACTGAACTGTCACGTCGTCTTAGATAGTGGCGCCAAAATTTCCCTCCAAAAGTTACTACGGTAACTGTTTGGCGGTAAATAGTGGGCGGTAAAACAAAGCGGTAAACCAGGGGAGGTAAGCTATGGGCGGTTAAGTTTGAATTTAGTCGGATTGGTTTTGCCGAAATTTGATGTGAAGTCGAATTTTTCGGTTTAACCAAAACTAAGAAGTATTAAAGACCGAAATTTGGACTTTACCGAAATTTTGATTTTAAGTTGGAATCGTTTAAGACCAACAAAAGACTTAAGTTATCAAGATGCATTTTAAATTTATTTATTTTTTAGAATAATCGATTGTACATCAAAAGAACCGATTAATTCATAGATGGATGAGAGCCTAGTCTAGATTGTTCAATATCAATTATTGTTGTGCCATCCTTGCTTCGATCCTTTGAACCCATCTTTCCAGCGATTCATCTGTCAGAATGTTGGCTGGTCTTATCGGAGTTCCTAGTCCGAAACTCAGAAGGACGAATCGAAGATATCGGCTGATCTGAGGGGAAAAGCCGATCCTTCTTCTTTCGGCTGAGATGCAAGCCTTCAGATGACTGAAGAAGAGGGAGGCCCAGTTGATGGGCATGCGTCGATGTATTGCTATCATAATTTCGAACACTTGCCGAGTGTGGTGTTGGTTCGACATTGTCCTAGGATAGACCGTTGAATGATATCTTGGAGAATTTGAATGAGGGGATCTAGATTGTCTTTTAGGCTGTGACAGTCGACCAAATAGGAGGGGGAGCCATAAAAATTGTAGCCGAAATGCTCAACTATCTAGGGGGAGAGAAGTGAAAAATCCGAAAATCCTTCGGATGGAAGATCGAAGAACTCTGCGAATGAGTCTTTCGTGATCCGATAGAAGTCGGAATCATTATAGGTTGTGATGCTTCCATCATTTCTTACTTCTGCATTATTGAAGAATTCAGTGACCTCCTCTTCGATGATGCAATGTGTTCTTTAAAGAAATTTTCTCAACCCGGTCTCAATCAGCGGGTTGAAGATCATGCCCCTTGCTCTTAAGTCTCGGGTCGATTCAAAGTTGATGACAAGGGAGTTTCTGAATTGAGCATTCATCTTTGAAGATTTGAGAGAGACACTATTCTTGGTTTTAAAGAGAGAGGGACAAATAGTTGTGATTTGATTTGTGAGAGGGTAGGTTCTTTATATAAGTAAACGATTACAAAGAATTTAATGAGAATGTTTCAAAATATCTAACTGTTACGTGTTGTCAATATTCTCACATTAAATGTTTGTTACCTTTTCAAGGGAATATTTTTGAGAAGGTACGATGTAGGCTGCCTAGCCTATCCGGACTAGTCATGTCATATGGGGAAAGAACACATCTTTTCCCAATGTAGATTTTGAAAATATTCGGTTTTTGAGTGACTTTTCGGCTTGAATATGTGAGAAGCAGCGGCTTCTCCCTGAGAAGATGCCGGTTTGGCCAAAATAGTTTTAAAATTTTAAAGTTGAGCCGAAATAGAAGTTGATTTCATTAATTGAGATCCCTAACCGATATTACTACAAAATTATCGGTTGGAGTTTGAAAAACAGATGAATCCTAGATTTAATAGTGGGATGGACCAATTGCTGGAGCCTTCTTGGCCTTGGCTTTGTTCCATTGGTCGATTTGTTCTTGGATTCTCTCTTTTGTCAGCAGCTGGTTCGGATGAAGAGTAATACCCGAGTCGCGATGAGTGTTGGGATCATTGAACAAACCACTTATCTGTGGAGCATAGCCGGTTTTCTTGGAGATCATCAACTCCTCCAGGTTGTCAAAGATGATCCGGGACCAGTTTACCGGAGTTCCTTCGGTGATGGCAACCATCATCTCGAAGATTTGTTTGGTGTAAGATTGAATCTTTTCCCTGTACAGAACGGACTTACCGAGAATCTGGAATTCATTAGCTAGAAATCTCTTGGGTCCCTAGGTGTTAATTGGAGTCATGGAGCCGAAAAAGTGATGGCGCATCTCGTCGATGAACACCGGAGAGTAAGTGAGATCGGTGATGCCTTCAGTAGGCAACTCGCAAGCTAATGCGAAGTCTGTCTCACTGAAGAGAAAGGACTTTCCGTGAACTTGAGCAAAGATTATGTCTTAGTGTATCACCTTTGCAGTTTCGAAGAATTCATTTACTACATTGTAGTCAATAGCATAGCAGTTTTCAATGAATCTCCTAAGGCCGGAGCTTTCAAGAGCTCGAAAATACATTGGACTTCATTGTCCTCGGATTGGGAAACCGATTCAAAATTGGCTAATAGGACTTTCTTAGAGAGAGGGCAAGGCATTTTGCTTAATGATTTTGCTTAAGTGTGTTTTTGTAATGAATAGTGTTTTGAGATAGGTTTAGATGTGTTGATTAAATAGTCAAAGGATGATTAACATGTTTAGTGATGTCATCTTTTGTAATTATGGTAGAGTTAACGTGTTTAGGTATATAATGGTTATTTCCAATGAGAAAGTAATGATGAGAAAAGATTTTTATTATGGCTTAAAGATATTTGGAAGGAATGTTAGTCTTTCTCTTTCAGTGATAGACACGTGTCTTCACTTTGATTTAGGTTCAGACTATTTTATATACCCAGGGTAATCATCAAAGCGTGCATGACAACATCGGACAGCCCTCCCAAGTTTAGCCGAAAATTCACTTACCGAAATTATGATGTAATTTATCGGTTGGTTTTCCATGACTGGTTTATTGAGATAGCTTATTCCGGTGTGCAGAAATATCGAGTTTAGGCGACATTTATTCAGGTTTGTGTAATAAACCATCTGTTTTACCCAAGTCATTTCAACTGCTCGATCTGTGTACAGATAATTTGGTAAAGTGATTTTACCGGGCTTAACCGGAGACATCTGTCTGGTTAGCATACTTGATCGTTTAATTTCCCATTGGAGTGTCCGAGCTGAATTTCCAAAAGGAAATTCACCAAGCATGGTTTGAGAAGCGTGAGCTTCTCCCTGAACTCATGCTACGGTTTTTCATGAATGTGTTTTTGAAAGCATGCAGATGCATTTAAGGCAGAATTTGCTTGCTGTCAGCAAGTCCTAAAATGTTTCGAAAGAAAGAAAACTTAGCTTCATGTAATAGCTTCGTGAAGATGTCGGCCACTTTGATTCAAAGAAGTATAGTGAAATTCTTCCGGTTGATGGAAGAAGGGGTGACGTAGGAGAATTATCTCCGAACATCCATAAACAACTTGTTGTGTCATTTACATTCTATTTTTCCTTTTCTCATTGATTCGAAGCTTCAAACCTGAACAAACAGTTCCGCACTTGAATCGCTTAAAGAGTTTGCAAGGGTTTGTGAAGAATAGAAAGTGATATTAATCCCTAATAGGATTTCTATCAAACCGTTTTCCAGAAGTTGTCATCATTAGTTAGACCCTCGTATCTATTTATTACACCGATCCTATCATAGATTTTTCAATAAACAAATTCTAACTATTGAAGAATCAACACATGTTGTATTTGATGAATATGTTGAAAATAACTTTAATGAAATTAATGAAGTATCTAACAGATTGGAAGCAAATAATCTCCAATCTTATAGTGACAATGAAGTTCAAGTCAACAAAAATAATACATATGATCAGTTAGTTGACACGGTTGATGTTCAACTAGACAGCCAGACTAAAAGTTAGCAAGCAGTTGATAGTCTGAATGTTGCTGGAACAGTTGATCAGACAGTTAACCCTTTATGACCGAACTTCAGATGGAACAAAACCATCCACCAGAATTAATCATATTAAAGTCATCTGCACCTCTTGGGACCATAAACCAATTAATTAATGAATATTAACACTTTGCTTTTATTTCTCAAATTGAACCTAAGAAAGTAGATGAAGCATTGTTTGATACAGATTGGATTAATGCCATGGAATAATAATTAAACCAATTTGAAAGAAACAAAGTTTGGCATCTAATTCCCAGACTAGATGATCAATCTGTTATTGGAACTAGATGGTTATTTAGAAACAAACTAAATGAAGATAGAATAGTTATGAGAAACAAAGTTAGGCTAGTAGATCAAGGATAAAGACATGAGGAATGAATTGACTTTGATGAGTCATTTGCTTCTGTAGCGAGATTTGAAGCTATTAGAATCTTCTTAGCTTATGATGCTTTCAAAAAATTTAAAGTTTATCAAATGAATGTTAAGAGTGCTTTTCTTAACAGCATACTTAATGAAAGGATCGGTGGCACCAATAGAGACAGAGGTCTAACTATTGATGACAACTTCTGGAAAATGGTTTGGTAGAAATCCTGTTAGGGATTAATATCACTTTCTATTCTTCACAAACCTTTGCAAACTCTTGAAGCGATTCAAGTGCAGAAACGTTTGTTTGGGTTTGAAGTTAAGAACGAATGAAAGAATGACAGACAGAATATAAAAGACACAGAGAGTTGTTTATGGATGTTCGGAGCAAAACTCTCTTACGTCACCCCTTCTTCCAACTACCGAAATGATTCACTATACTTTTTCTTTGAATCAAATACAGTTTTAGTGCTAGCTAACTGTTGAACAGAACAAACTTTGTTCAACTTACAGAAGGTTTAAGAATATAACTCAGCTAGACAAGGTTTTGATTCTATCTCTCTCTTGATGTACAAACTTATTAAGTAAACAAATGAGCAATTCGAAAGATTGATTGTAAGTCCGGCAGCTCGTCTGTTGTCCTTGAAGATTTTTAAATAGAGAACAGGTATCAACTGTCGAATCTTCTGCATTGACACGTAGCAAGCACCCATTGGACAGTCTCCATAGTACACATGTACAACAAACACTGTGCACAAAGATCGTGGCCATACCAATCTGGTAGTGCGCCGAATATTCTTCTAGAATTGTTCTGTAAGAAATAAGTAAGGGGAAGAATATTTGCTTACGTGGCATTCATTCATTGGATGAAACTGATTGTCGTACTGATCTGCATGGATTAGTGGAGTAGGAGTGGCGTACAGCTAGTTGATCGTGGGTAGACGGATGCTAACTTCAAGCAACTGCTAAAGTGAGGCATTAGACGTGCTCCATTAGACTTCCAAGTCTAATGAAGTTAGACGCCCCTGTCTAATATCAGGATCCATTAGACCACCAAGTCTAATGGAGTTAAACGGCACGTCTAACTACGTGTCCCTTCAGACTAGTCTGAAGGAGTTAGACTCCATGTGTCTAACTTTCATCTGTTAGACTGCACGTCTAACCACGTATCTGTTAGACTATACGTCTAACTACGTCTGTTAGACTGCTCGTCTAACTACGTATCTATTAGACTACATGTCTAATTACGTCTGTTAGACTTCACGTCTAACCACGTATCTATTAGATTGCACGTCTAACTACGCTTGTTAGATTGCATGTCTAACTACGTCTGTTAGACTGCACGTCTAATCATGTATCTATTAGACTGTACGTATAACTACGTCTGTTAGACTACGCGTCTAACCACGTCTCTGTTAGACTACACGTCTAACTACGTATCTGTTAGACTGTACGTCTAACTACATTTGTTAGATTACACGTCTAACTACGTATCTGTTAGACTGCACGTCTAATCACGTATTTGTTAGACTACACGTCTAACCACGTATTTGTTAGACTACACGTCTAAATGCGTCTATTAGACTGCACGTCTAACTACGTGTCTGTTAGACTGCACGTCTAACTACGTGTCTATTAGACTACACGTCTTACTACGTGTCTATTAGACTACATGTCTAACCACGTATATGTTAGACTACACGTCTAACTACGTGTCTATTAGACTGCACGTCTAATGAACCTAATTTAAGCTAAGTCTAACTTAGCACGTTTTGATACACCTGCACAAAAACAATTAGACGGCTTAGTTTCATTCTTATATAAGTTTTACACAAGTTTATCATCAAAATACCGTTAGTCAAAATAATTTGACCCTCAGTCAAAATAATTTGACCCAACAATTTCCCCATTTTTGATGATGTTAAAACTTAAATAAAAGATTAGAATAGTATAAGAATATTCAATAATGCAGTAGATAGCAACAGACTATTCATATTTCATAGCAAATGATAGCTTGATTCAAAACAACATGAATATTTTTCAAAAATAAACAAAGAAAAACATTCAAAAACATCAAAAGATTTACTTCCTCCTAAATCTTAAGGCTAATCTTTTCCCTTTCTTTCCCCCTTTTTAACATCATTCGAAAATGGAGTCTACGACCAAGTCTAAGGCTAAACTTAAAGCCGAGTCAGAGGCTTCCCTGTTTCGTTTCTTTGACCTGAGCCTACCCACCCGGAGATCATAGTCGAGAACCTTCGGGTTGTTCAAGACTTTAGATGGATTGAACTAAAACCCGTGACTAGGTTTAGCGAGGAGACAACAAAGGAATGCGCTAAGGGGAGCATCGTATCCGTAGATCTTCTTTCGAGAGGAAATCATTTTTACCAGATTGTTGAAGAGGAATTTCGACCAGCTGATGGCTACACCTCTTGTAATGGCCACCATTATTTCAAAGACTTTCGTACAGTAGATGTGGGAAAAGTCCTTTGCAAGAATGGATTTTGAGATGATGTCGTTGAGTGGGGCATACTCAATCTTCAGACAGTTACTCTTTCCGTGAGAGGCGACCGGAAGGAGTTGCCCTTCAAAGTATTGATCTAAGAAAATGAACGTCATCTCATACAAGATTTCATTGGAGGAAGAAGGAAACTCATAGAACCCTTTGGTTGGAAGTCTGAAGAACATGCCAAATTTTTCTTCAGAGAATCAGGTATTTTTGCTAAGTACATTCACACGAATATACTTGTTATGATGAAAACCAGCAGTTTCGAAGAATTCACGAACCGCCTGTTCGTGAAAAATACAGTGGGTGCGAAGAAATTTCCTTAGCCTAGAGGCTTTTAGAGATTCAAACATTGTAACCATTTTTGGAATCACTAAAATGGAGACAGACTTAAAGTCTATTTGTAGAGATTTTGGAGAGAAGACATTTTAGCAAGATGAGCACAGGATCTTGGCGATTCGAATACTAGAGAGAGAATCGAGGATTCAGAGATACTCAACCCTTTGAGTATGATCGTTTATTAAATACAGGAAAGCTAACGTGTGACTATTAACTTCATGATTATACGAACCTTCAAAAACTTCATAAACCTATTCCCAAGGGACGCAGTTATCATTTAATATTAATCATGAAAGAGTACTATTAATATTAGACGTATAGTGGAAAGTTATCAGAAATTTTAGTCACTCTTTAAACATTGAAAGACACATGTCTTCAATTAATTTGAGAAATGACTGGTTTATTTTTTGCGGGAAAAGTACATGGACAGATACAGTGGTAGTGGACAGTTGTCCCAATATCCAGAAGATGAACAGTCTAAGTACAAAAGTAGTTAGACGTCTAATTTACTTTCCACATTCTTTACTTCTAATTTGGATATGCATCTATTAGACGTGAATGTCTAATCACGCTTGTCTTATAGACGGTCACAAGTCTATTAGACTTAGAACGTCTAATTACGCATAAACACTACGTGCAGGACGTATGTTCGGTTAGACATGAGCTTCCAATTGCTCTTGTCTTATAAACGTCTAAGCATCTGCTAGACGTCGGCGTCTAACCGCGCAAGTTATTAACCAAGACATGAATCCACATGAAGATAAAAACTTATTGAGCAGACATACGTCTACGTAGTTATGCTTCTTAAATTACTGATCCATTTGACGTATTGAGACCTCTGTCTTCTTGTCTGTCCAGTTACGTTTGAACAATAGGTTCCCCCTCAGTTCATGCATATAATAAAATCAGTCAAGATCAATAAGTCCTAAGATATTTCTAAAGTAAGAAAACTTAGTCTCGGGTAGAGGCTTCGTAAAGATGTCTACAGTTTGTTGATCTGTTGGGATGTATTCAAGGCGAATCTACTTCTGATTGACATGCTCTCTGATGAAATGATGTCTGATTTTGATGTGCTTTGTCCGAGAGTACAAAACTGATCGCGATAGCACTTGTGTTGTTGTAGAAAATTGAAGATTCTTCTGCCTCAATCCCATAGTCCCTTAGCTGTTGTTGAACCCACAAGAGCTGAGAACAACAACTACCTGCAGTAAGGTACTCTGCTTCAGTTGTAGACGTAGCAACCGACATCTGCTTCTTGCTGAACTATGAGATAAGACGATCTCCAAGGAACTGACAAGTTCTACTCGTGCTTTTCCTATCGATTTTGCACCTTGTATAATCTGCATCTGAGAAGCTAGTTAAATTGAAACTAGAATTCTTCGGATACCATAGTCCCACATTTTGAGTTCCCTTCAAATATTTCAAAATGTGTTTAGCAGCTATAAAGTGAGAGAATTTAGGATTAGCCTGGAATCTTCTAAAGACACCAACAGCAAATTGGATGTCTGGCCTGCTGGCAGTGAGGTAGAGGAATGATCCGATAAGACCTTTATAGGCTGTGATATCTACACCTTGACCACCATCATCTTTGTCTAGCTTACTGGAGGAACTCATTGGAGTAGCTGCAGTAGAGCATTTCTCCATCCCGAACTTCTTCAGAACTCTTATGTGTACTTGGTTTGATTGATGAAAGTTCATTTCTCCAGCTGACGAACTTGAAGGCCGAGGAAGAAGGTAAATTCTCCTATCATGCTCATTTTAAATCTGTCCTGCATCAGCTTGGCAAATTTCTCACACAATTTGGGGTTAGTTGATCCAAATATAATGTCATCAACATATATTTGAACAAGCAGGATGTGAGAATCTTTAGTAAATCTAAACAGTGTTTTATCAACAGTTCCAATAACGAAATCATGATCAAACAAAAATTTAGTCAAAGTATCATACCAAGCTCTAGGAGCT
The DNA here is from genome assembly GCF_907164915.1 of Impatiens glandulifera. Taxonomy (NCBI): domain Eukaryota; kingdom Viridiplantae; phylum Streptophyta; class Magnoliopsida; order Ericales; family Balsaminaceae; genus Impatiens; species Impatiens glandulifera. Next base: position 18,491,930 of record NC_061866.1, on the reverse strand, counting down.
TGTTTCAAACCATATAAAGCTTTGTCAAGTTTAAAAACATGATTTGGTAAAGTATGATCTACAAAACCAGGTGGTTGCTCAACATAGACATCTTCATTTAGTTTACCATCTAAAAATGCATTTTTCACATCCATTTGAAAAACTTTAAAATTCTTAAATGATGCATAAGCCAGGAAGATTCTAATTGCCTCGAGTCTAGATACAGGTGCAAAGGACTCATCAAAGTCGATGCCTTCCTCCTGTCTGTATCCTTGAGCAACTAAACGGGCTTTGTTTCTAATAACTAGGCCATTTTCACTAAGCTTGTTTCTAAAGACCCATCTTATTTCAATGACTGATTGATCAGTCAGTCTTGGAGTTAGATGCCACACTTTATTTCTCATAAATTGGTTTAACTCCTCCTACATAGCATTGATCTAATCTGGATCAAGCACTACTTCACCAATTTTCTTGGGTTCAATTTGAGAAATAAAGGCAAAATTGGTCATTTCATCCATCAATTGAGGTCTTGTCCTACGAGGAGAGTTAGAATTTCCGATAATCAATTCTGGTGGATGATTCTTGTTCCATCTGAAGTTGGGTCATAAAGGATTAGTCATCTGACCAGATGATCTGCGATGTCCGAACTCTCAACATTTTGTTGAACATGAGTTTGTACGTCTGGTTGGATTTCAACTGGATCAGCCACAGGATCAGATAACAAAATCCGTTTAGCTAGAGCTTCATCCTCACCCATAGACTCAAGACTTGTCGCTTCTAATCTGTTAACAAGGGCGATGGGATCGATAGAATTACTTTCAACAGACTCATCAAAAACAACATGTAGGGACTCCTCAATAGTTTGAGTTCTGTTGTTAAATACTCTGTAAGCCTTGCTTACTGAAATGTATCCCAGCATGAATTCAGCATCTTCTTTAGCATCAAAAATGGTCAGATAATCCTTCTCATTATTATGGATAAAACATTTACACCCGACTACGTTAAAGTACGAAACTGTAGGAATTCTTCCGTAAAACAATTCATAAGGTGTTTTGTAAAAACGTTTGTTAATTATTGACCGATTTTGTGTGTAGCAAGCTGTGTTTATGTCTTCTGCCCAAAATCTCTGAGAAACATCTAATTCAGCAAGCATAGATCTCGTTGCTTCCTTCAAAGTCCTCACTCTTCTCTCAGCAATGCTATTTTGTTGTGGAGTTCTGGCACTAGACAACTTGTGCCTAATATCAGACTCCTCGAGATAAGAGGATAGGCGTCTGTTGGTGAACTCAGTTCCCTGATCACTTCTAATGCAAGCAATATTTAAAGATTTCTTATTCTGAATTCTTCGAAAGATTTTAATCAAATTTTTAGCAGTTTCATCCTTTGATTGTAAAAATGCTACCCATGTAGATCGTGAGAAATCATCAATAACAATTAGGGTGAACCTCATTCCTCCTAGGCTCTTTACAGGAATTGGACCAAACAGATCCATGTGTAACAGTTCTAATTAGTGGTTGGATTGAGATTTCCCTTTAATTTTGAACGATGATCTGCCTTGTTTGCCTAACTAGAAAGCAGACATACCTTGTCCTTAGAAAACTATAGTTTAGGAAAACTGAACACTAAGTTATTCGAACATATGTTGTTGATGGTTTTAAAATTTATATGGTTTAATCTTTTATGCCATAATCATTTCTGGTCATTCTTGGTAATCATGCACATAGGGTCAGATGTTTTATTTTGCCAGTTCATTTTATAGGAGTTTTCTACTATACTTCCAGTTAATAAAGTATTACCATGTTGATCCTTAACTAGGCATGCATGAGTTTGGAAATCAACTGACAAACCGTTATCACATAGTTGACTAATACTAATCAGGTTATAGCACAGATTGTCAACAAGTAACATGTCATTAATAGTTAGATTACCATGGATAATCTTACCCTTACCCATGGTCTTACCCTTCTTGTTGTCACCAAAAGTGATCTTAGGACCTGAGCAATCTGCTATATCAGTAAGAAGTCGTTTGTTTCCTGTCATATGTCTGGAACAGTTGTTATCCAGATACCAGACAGAATCCTCTAGGCAATCACTCACATGTACCTACACAAAATAATATTTACAATCGTTTGGTACCCACATTCACTTGGGTCCTCGGTCAATCAGTCCCTTAAGAATCCATATTTGAGTTATTTTGATGGATTTCTCATTTTGTGTTGTGATTAATGCGTATGATTTTGACATAGCAGACGCCTTCCTACTTGCCTCTAATCTCTTAGCTTTTAAAGATGATTTTCTTTTAAAACTCCTTGACTTTGAGTCAGGTTTTAGATTTACAGACTTGATGGCTGCATCTAACTTAATTTTCAGCCAGCTAACAGTCGGCAGAACATAAGTTATTTCATTCTTCAAATTTAACTCCTCATGAATTGGATCAGATTCAATGCCAGTTAGGCTCCCTTTGACAAAACTTATTGGCTTAAGCTTGTCAGTTGTTGAGTTTAACTTTTCACAGGACTGACTTGGGTCATTGCTATCAAATCCTAAACCGGATTTAGATCTAGCAGGCTTCAACAGACTAATCTGATATTTGACAGTTTCTCCAGACCTTGTCCAAGCACTAACAATATAGTTTAACTTTTTGTTTTCAGAAGAAAGAGTTTAAATCTGTTCTTTGAGCATCTCATTCTCAGATGAGATCTCGACCACTTTCTTTTCAAAAACATTTGATTTAGAAATTTTGTGTGAAGAAGAAATATTGGTCTCATACTTTGCTTTCATTTCATAAAAGGAATCTGATAACTTCTTGTACTCAATGGTCATGTCATTGAGTGCTGTAGTTAACTCATCGTTGGTAAATTCTTGTGGGGAACGATCATTTATCTTGGATTGATCATCTGTCATCAAGCATGTGACGGCTTCTGTATCCTTTTCAATAGGAGAGTCCTCTGAATCGCTATCGGCCCATTTGGACTTATTTTCAGCACACATAAAAACTTTATGACATTTCTAGTTCTTCTTAGTTTGAATGTTACGGCCATAGATCTGAATTAGCTTCTCCCAAATATCTTTAGCAGAGGAGCAGGATTTGATCTCGTAGAATATGTTCATGTTGATCTATTGATACAAAATATCTTTGGCAATGTTGTCCAGATTGTCATGTTATATATATGTTACCAATATTTCTAAATACCTCATCGTCTCAAATCGATTCATATTCTTCTCTCTTGAAATCTCTTGTGATTTCTTGCGATCTAAACTCTAACCCTAACTTTCTTCATCTTTTCTCTGAAATCTCAAGCATCTGCAATGGCTTCCTTCTCATAAAACATTTTGTTGGTAGACTTCGAGTCGGTCTACAATTTAGCGCTTCCTAAGGTGGTGGCGATGTTTCGAACCCTAGAAGTGACCGACCTAAAGAAGTTCCTAAGGGGAACCAACAATGTACACGATGTAAAGGTACGCCAGTTCTTTTCAACGGCGAAGATCGTTAAGGACAACATCCAGAGCTAGGTGAAAGGCATTGAGGTTACTGTTTCAGAAGAGATGTTCGCCGATATTTTGAGCTTCCGATGGAAGGGCTCACAGTTTTCAACCAGATTCTAACAGATGTGATCAAAGAGATGCAGACGGTCTTCTCGGACGTCTCTCATCCCATTCTGACTCATGGAAAGAAGAAGTTGATGAAGCCAAAAAAAATTATACTCAACTATATCGTTGCAAAATCCTTTTGCGCTAAGGTAGGGTCCTTCGATTCTTATGCTCAGGACCGATTCGAAATAATGGTGTGCATATTACCAAGGGAATGGACATCAACTAGTTATCAGTTCTATTCACAACCTTAGTGGCCATGGTGACGCTCCTAAAGAATCAGCATACTGAATTTGTTATGCAGATCAGAAGGCTATAAGAGCACCTTAAGGTAAACACAAGGAAGGGAGTGAAAGTCCATCCATCTAAGATTCTGACAAGTAGAACAGTCAGTGCATATCTTCTCAGGTTAAAGGGGGTGCAAGACTCCAACCTCGACATATCCGCACAACAGTCAAGCTGTCAGTCATCTAACCCCTCCCAGCGCCTAGTAGCAAGAAAAAGAAGAAGGCTGGTAGTTGAGGAATCCGTTGAAAGCTCAAGCAATCGAGCCTTTGATTCAACTGAAGAGTTAGTCGAGACTTCTTCTAAGGTAAAGAAGCCATGGTTGGAGGACGCAACAATAGAGGAGGAAACTCTTGAGGTAACCCCTATAGTGGAGGAAATTCTTGAGGTGACCCCTACAACGGAGGAATTTCCTAAGGTAAGCCCTTAATTAGTTATAGCCGAAGTATCTGCTGAAGGCTTTGTTGAAGCATCAGTTGTTGTGTCAGATGATAGTCTTGCTAAAAGATCATCTACATCGTCATCTGAAGGCCCTATTGAAGCTCAACCAACAGTAAAAACTCTAGCAACAGCTATTTCTTTAACAGATGTCTCACCATCAATAAGAGCTTCAGTTGTTAAAGGCATTAATAAAGGAACCAGTCCCAACTGATGCACGATATGCCAAAGTTGCAAGTAAAGGAAAAGAACTTGCGGTCCTTGAACCCAAGGCTCCTTCCTAAGAGTAACTCACCATAGATCTGATTATGGAGGAGGTCGAGGAGAAAGCGAATGAGAGGTTGGAACTCTTTGACAACTGGAGCAATATGAGGCTTCACGGAAGTGTCGATTCTAACATGAAGATTAAAGTGTTGGTAGTTCAAAAGAACTCTATCCTGAAGTGGAAATGCATTAACAACATACAGGAGGCTGTCAAAAGGAGAGAGTTAGTCGCAATCAATGCTAAAAAAGGTACCATATACACACTCCTTCACTAAAGAATGGAAAATTACAGGTCACTGGACAAAACCGCATGGATGGATGCCAAAGTTAATGAAAAGTTGCGACAGATCCTGGACTCACTCAACTTGAAAGCCATGTCAATCGTACATGGTACTAAGTCTTCTAGGGATGTTAAGCTATAATGGGCACCTGTTAATGCATCTAGTGACAGTCCTCTAACCTCCCACTCACAAGAAGTTCATGAATCAACTCCTCCCACTGAGTCCACTCTAGTATATTAGTGTCGATCAACACAGCTGCAGAGAAACTACACTCCCCAATAGAGCAGCAAACTTCCTCGGTTGCATTCAGTCACTTTGCAGCAACAGTTGAAATATTCGAAGACGGTTGTGAAGACGATTGTGCAGAGATTGAGCAGTTTGACTTCACATCTCGAGTGCTGGAATAGGTGCCTTCTCCACAATCCTCTCCATCTCCAAAAGAGCCTCTATTAGCTGCTGACAGGGAAGTAGCTATTCTAGAAAGTGAACAGGCTATTCCCCTATAGATATTACCAGACGTCTCTCCCCATTAACAATTTACTCCTCATTCAGTAGAGGAGTCATCTTAAGGAACGGTGGATACTCGTGGCCTAATCTAGGACTCCTTTGCTCCCTTACAATAGAGCATTTCCATAATCCTTAGAGAAGTGAAATCTCTTAAGGAGAGGGTGTAAGTTGCCTCGACAACATCGTCCTCAACTGCCTCAGGCTAGGACAAACTCCTTGCCCAGGTCACGAAGGGTATATTGAGATTACATTAATCAAGGAATCCTTGACCAGGCTCAAACACGTAATGAAAAATTCCCTCAGAGATTTCAACTGAGATCTCTCCTCAAAGATCGATGCTATCAAAATGCAGATTGCCAAAGTAATGGACTTCCTTAAGCAAACAGGGGATCAACGATCAGAAGCTGCTAGTGTTAAAAAGGGGGGAAAGTAGTAGAGGAGAAAGAGCAATGATGGGGAAAACAGGAAGAGGAAGGTAGCAAGGAAAAGAAGACAACTGAAGGCTCAAACAAGATAAAAAAAAAAGGAAGAAGATAAACTATGAATATTTTATTTATTTATATTTATTGTCCATATATATATATATTTCCTTACGCATCATAACTTAGTTTTAACATCATCAAAATGGGAAATTGTTAAATTAAGTTAAGTTAGGAAAAAGGGAAAATTGTAAATTAAAATTAAAAGGGAAATCATTAATTTAAGTTGAACTATGAAGAACGATTTAATTGATTAAAATGAACTTAGAATAATTAAAATGAAGACGCATGGTTTTTATCATGGTTTTGATGAATGAATAAAACTAAGTTCAGCAATGTGTTTATGCGCAGGTAAAATTGAAGAAGCGATGGAAGCAGACTTGATCAATCTATAAACTTGCTAGTAGTAGAGTTGCCATCAGCATAGTTTGTCAATAGTTGAGTAGCCAAACAGTAGAGTTGCGCCAACAACTGAGTAGCCCAACAGTAGAGTTGCACCAACAACTTAGTAGCCCAACAGTAGAGTTGCGCTAACAGTTGAGTAGCTCAACAGAAGAGTTGCGCTAACAGCTGAGTAGCCCATCAACAGAGTTGCACTAACAGCTGAGTTTCCATCAGTAGTGTTACGCCAACAGTTGAGTTGTCATCAGTAGTGTTGTGCCAACAGCTGAGTGGTTATCGGCAGTGTTGCAACAATAGTTGTGATGTGCCAACAGTTGAGTTGCCATCAGTAGTGTTGCGCCAGCAGCTAAGTTCTCTATCAATAGAGTAACTCATCAACAGAGCTGATCATCAGTAGAGCTCGATATCAACTGAGTTCTACATCAACTGAATACGACAAAAATGTACAACCATCTCTCTACTGTGACAGGAAAAACGATAAATGAATATTCCATTCTCCTGCGCACTACAATCCCGTACGCCACGCACTAACGAATATTACATTCCCCGTGCCCTACCCCGTACGCCAGGTGTACGACAAACATACCATTGCCACGTGTCAATAGAATGGATTCGACCGTTGCCATGACTGAAAGATAATAAGGCATCAGAGAACAACGATAAATCCTCTTATTTTTTTCGTGCTCTCGGTTCTCTCGGCTCTTCGATTACTCTCTCTAGTTCGTTCTTTGCAAGTGAATATATTAAGCATACACGTTACGATATACGTTGAGAGATAATCATTTGTATCATTGGATAAATATATTATTTGTGTAAGTTAAATAGAGAGTTGTATGTTCAACAAGAGAGTGTGATAGCTAGAAGTTCAGACAGACAAATGTTAAGACTTGAATTCTGAGTGTGTTGTGGAGAGGTTATACAAATCAAAGTCTTCTAGTGTAATATTTCTAGAAACAAAAGAAGGGATGACGTAGGAGTTTTATCTTCGAACATCCATAAAATTGTGTGTTATCCTTTCATTGTTTCATTCAGTATTATATATACCGCTTCAAATCTTGCAAGCATTTTCCGCACTTGAAATCGTTCAAGAGCTCTCTACGATTTGTCACAGAATAGATAGATTTTCAGTCCTTAACATGAAATCGCATTTAAGTGGAAAATAGAAAAACAGTATTCAACCCCCCTTCTACTGTTGTCGTCGATCCTAACAATATGTTTTTTATTTATCCCTGCAACGCAAGGGCATTATGCTGGTTATTATAATATTTTTTATTTAAAATTTATTTTTTAAAATAAAGTTTGTTTATAAAAAATAATTAACTACACTAATTTTCTATCGATGGAAGTTTATTGATTTATTTTTTGAAAATAAATTAATTTTCATTAATTCAAAAAAGGAGTTACATATCGAAAAATAAATTGTAGAATAATGTCAACAAAATCAAAACAACTAAATAAAAATTTAGGTGTTAAATAATATGACATATTTGAAATAATTAAAATTCTAATGATGAAGATGAACATTCTTGTAATTTTTTAGGCGACTCCAAATACCCGTAACGATGAGTTTTGAAGTAGAGCAAACCAAACAAATTAATCAAATAGTGTCAGAAAAATATTTACAAAATATTCTAATTGGCAATGAATTTTGTCATTGACCAAAAGTTAGTAAACAACGCCGGAAAAGATCATACCAAGTGATAACTGATCATTTGCATATATGGTCAAAAAAATTAGAAACTCGTAGAAATAATGGGTGGATACATGTAAGAGGTGAGCCTCCGACTAAAAGATCTTATTCGGTGACTTTTTAGTGAGAAAATGAAAAACAACTTCAAATTCGGTAACTTCATCTCTTTTACTACTAAAAAATCACCAATACAATTAGATGATATGAGTAGCAAACGATCCACCAAAAGTTGGGAGAATTATTCGAATCACAAAAATCCGAGATAAAAAATTCAATATGACTAAATAAGATGTCGTATTAAACAAAATACCACGCAAACTAAAATTTGAGTGATGAAAAAAATAGGACACCATCCAATACTAAAAAGTTTTAGAAACTAACACTTAGCCCGTGCATTTGTACGAGTAATGATATAAAAAACTGTGAAAAATAAATTACGATAAAAATGTGATAATATTTTTAATTTTATTTTTAACCGTTTTAAGTTTATGGACGAGTCAACCCACAATGTGACTCAAGTATCCATTTACTTTCACATATCTCTTCTTTATTCCAATAAAATATAGATAGATATAGATATCAAGAAAAAATGTATTTTCAACCTTTTCTTAAAGAGAGAAAAGAGAAGAAGACAATTTTTTTTAGTGATCGATAAGTATTCTATGTCTATCTATTCATTATATATAAAATTGTTAAATGAATCAAGTTTGCATGCATTAATTAATCATATTTTGTCTAATTATAAATTTATGTGCATGACCTTTTAAATTTGATATATATATATATATATATATATATATATATATATATATATATTCTACAAGTTTTATCAATCTTTGGACACAAATTTAATCATGTGTCTTTCAACCAAAAAAAAAAAAAATTGAAATGAGTGTGAGAGATGGATATATGCCCGACATTATTTGGAAACAACTGAATTGGAGTTAAAAAATAATATTAAATTTACTAACATATATATTTACATAACTTAAAAAAATTACAAAATATCAATCTGGTTATGGGGTTTTCAGTATCCCTGCAATTTGACTTATTTCATTCCTTTGTTGTTTATGGAATAAATAAAGCATCACAATTTTATTTTACTATTTCTCAATAAATAAAACATTTGTACTATTATTATTTTTATATTAATTACATAACAAGCTCTAAGGCTTGTGAGCTTGTCTATTTAAATATTTTTACTTTTCAGTGATCTTTTATTCTTCACTTTTTCTTTATATTTTTTACAAGTTTGTTAGTTCTACTTTCTAGTTCTATTATTTCTTTTTTTAAAACATTCACACAAATATTTTCATTAGAAAAATAGCTTTTACATGATAGATTTTGGCGTGTCTCAAAAACTTTGGGAAGAAACTATTAATACAGCATGTTATACTCAAAATAAGTCAATGATTAATAAATGACTTAATAAAACACCTTATGAAATCTACTATGGCAAAATTCCTAAAATATCATACTTTGGGATATTCGGTTGTAAGTGTTTTATTCACAACAATGGAAAAAATCTGGCTAACTTAGACGTGTTCTGAACAGGATAATTAGACGCATTGCGAGTTAGACGTGCAGTCTAATAGATGCGTAGTTAGACGTGCAGTCTACCAGATGCGTAGTTAGACGTGCAGTCTAACAGATACGTAGTTAGACTTGTAGTCTAACAGACACGTAGTTAGACGTGTCGTCTAACAGACACGTAGTTAGACGTGCAGTCTAATGGACACGTAGTTAGACGTGCAGTCTAACAGATGCGTATTTAGACGTGCAGTCTAACAGATGCGTAGTTAGACGTGCAGTCTAACAGATGCGTAGTTAGACGTGCAGTCTAACAGATGCGTAGTTAGACGTGCAGTCTAACAGATGCGTAGTTAGACGTGCAGTCTAACAGATGCGTAGTTAGACGTGCAGTCTAACAGATGCGTAGTTAGACGTGCAGTCTAACAGATGCGTAGTTAGACGTGCAGTCTAACAGATGCGTAGTTAGACGTGCAGTCTAACAGATGCGTAGTTAGACGTGCAGTCTAACAGATGCGTAGTTAGACGTGTAGTCTAATAGATGCGTAGTTAGACGTGCAGTCTAACAGATGCGTAGTTAGACGTGTAGTCTAACAGATGCGTAGTTAGACGTGCAGTCTAACAGATACTTAGTTAGACGTGTAGTCTAATAGATACGTAGTTAGACGTGCAGTCTAACATATACGTAGTTAGACATGCAGTCTAATAGACACGTAGTTAGACGTGTCGTCTAACTCCATTAGATGTATGAGTCTAATGGGATGCAAAGTTAGACGTTGGCGTCTAACTCCTTCAGACAAGTCTGAAGTGAAACGTACAGATGTGTAGTCTAACTCCATTAGACTTGATGGTCTAATGGATCTCATTATAAGACGTTGACGTGTAACTTCCTCAGACTTGGTGGTATAATGGAGGACGTCTAATGTCTCGCTTCAGCGGTTGCTTGAAGTTAGCATATGTCTACCCACGATCAATTAGATGTACGCTACTCCTGTCCCACTCATCCGTGTAGTCTAGTACACCAGCTATCTGATCAAATGAATGAATTCCACGTAAGTAAACATTCTTCCCACTATTTGCTCTATGCAGGACAATTATAGAAGAATATTTGGCGCACTTCCAGTCTAGTACGGCCACGATCCATGTGCACAGAGCCTGTTGTACTCTTGTACTATGTAGGCTTTCCAATGGGCGCTTGCCACGTGACCATCTAAAAGATTCGACCATTGGTGCCTTTCTACTATATATTTATGCCAAAGGACAACAAACGAACTGTCTCACGAATTGTTGGTTGCTTGCTTTCTTGCTTATTGATTTGTACATCATCTTCAAGTTCAAGAGAGAGAATCAATATCTGTCTAGCTGAGAAATATTCTTAATCATATTGTAAGTTGAACAGAGCATGTTCTGTTCAACAGAGTGCTAGCTAGCTAGTAAACTGTATTTGATTGAAAGAAATATAGTGAAATCATTCCGGTTGTTGGAAGAAGGGGTGACGTAGGAGAGTTTGTTCTGAACATCCATAAACAACTTGTTGTGTCATTTACATTCTATCTTCATTCTCTCATTGATTTGAAGCTTCAAACCTGAGCAAACAGTTCCGCACTTGAATCGATTCAAGAGTTTGCAAGGGTTTGTGAAGAATATAAAGTGATATTAATCCCTAACAGGATTTCTATCAAACCGTTTTCCATAAGTTGTCAATAATAGTTTGACCCCCGTCTCTATTGATTACACTGATCTTATCAAGTGTTATCAGAGCCCTGTTTCTATTCTTAAGCTATCACCAAGTATGTCGACCATATCCAAGGATGCAAGTGCCACCACAATCCCTACGTTTTCAAAAGAAAACTATGTTGTGTTGAAGAAGAGAGTTCGTGCTCATCTTTCCTCTCTTCATGATGACATGTGGAGTGTTATCACAGATGGTCCCATTATAATCGAAAAAGATAAATCCGAATGGACTAGCGAAGATAAGAGGAGGAATAACCTCAACAACATGCATTGGACGTTCTGTATAGATCTCTTGACGATAGCATGTTCAACTACATCATCGAATGTGAAACTGTCAAAGAGATATAGGCAGACTCACTCAACTATGTGAGGGCAATGAGCAAACCAAAGAGAACAAAATTATGGTTTCCATTCAGCAGTGCGACAGTTTCAAAATGCGTCCTGGAGAAACAATGATTGAGTTTGAAGCAAGGTTCAGCAAGATTGTCTCCAATCTGTCCATTATTGGCAAGATCTACAGCAACAGGGAGATTGTTATCAAGGTCATGCGAGCTTTACCAAGGGAGCGGGACATAAAGATCATGGCAACGAGGGAGTCCAAAGACCTTAATAAGATCGGGCTCTTCAACTAGGGAGAGTGATTTTTCCCGGTGCTTCGATCTTCCGAAGCAAAGTCTTACCGATCTGAATGTTCCGGCCGTACTAAAGGCCGAAATCTCCTTGAACTTCTCTCGCTCAAACCGTCCGGTCAATGACCACGGAGCTCGGTCATCATTGAGGGCTGAATACCAGCTTCTCAATGACATCATCGGTCGGGCCATCCTGGGAAAGGATGTCACGAACACCTACTGCGCCACCGTCTTCAACATGATAACCGCTATCACAACTGATACTCCGGTCAATTGGTCGAGGGTGCTATTCGACATCCTGATCTGGATGATCACCACTCGTCATACCGGTTTCATTCCCCAGATCAGCTCTCTACTCATGGAACTCGGGGTTCCGCTATGTCCGGGCGAGGGGCTAAACCAGTCCCAAGTCGTGACCAGGGAAGTCACCAACTCCATCTATGAGCGGTTCGAGAAGGCCTGGAAGAAGAAGAACCGATATCTTACCAACTCCGGCAATTAAGTCACTCCTTCTTACAACCGGTCATTTTGTTGTACGTACCGGTTGTATTGTTATCCTACTCAATTATGATCCCTTTCGGTAATCTATGTTTCTTTCGGTTTGTTGTAATTCCACCTCCATTAATGAAATTTCAGTAACTTTTGAATTTCAAATGCATGGGAAATTGCACAAGCTTAGTTACTTCCCAACTAGATTCTCAGCCTCGAGCTCCGCAACCGGTCAAAAATAACTCCTTCCCAGGGCGTTTTGAAAACATAAATATTCCCAGCAATAATAAGACAAAACAGAATATCAACATTAAATGCTCAAACTTTCCCTCCAATTTCAAATCTATTTAAGAAACCTCTCCTAATCACTCCGACACACTCCCAAACAACTTATAATTTTTCAATTTCTCCCTTACTTCAAAATCCACTCACTTTGTAAAACCGGAGGACAAACCGGGCAGAACAAAGGTCTCCGCCAACAAACAATCAAACCCCCGAAGGAAACCGCAGCCTAGAAAGAAGGCTCCGGCGGGTGAACAGTCCGGAAGCAAGGTGGCTTCGCAACCGACCGAGTCGGCTAATATTCAGACCGACACCCCTAATCCAGAGAACTCGGCATCAAGATCTAGCCGGACTCTCTCCCACAACATCGAGGAGAATCAGTTAAACAAAGGGAAGGAGAAGGTGGTCGAAGAACAATCGGCCAGAAATGATGATATTGAAACCAGTTCGGGTAGGCAACCGGAAAGACGTGAAACCGCGGATGAAAACGTTCGGCAACTGGGAGAGGACCACGTCACTCAAATAATGGATTAACTTTACGTTCAGGCTCACGCTGCGAGCGATGTCTATTTTCAATGGGCTCTGAATCGGCAGGAAATCCTCTATGCCAACATGTTACCGGAGCATCCCGCTGACCGAAGGTATGAAAAGATGATTGAAATGGAAACGTCGGTACTCAACCTTACTAAAGCTAAGAGCGTGGTAACCGCTCTTTAAAGAGGAAAGATGGTCGAACCGCATGCCCGGTTGCTAGAACTCACCGATCACATTCATCATCTTCGTGAAAAATATGTCCCTGGGGCGGAGGATTCCCAGTTCGAGGCCTTAGTGCTGGAAATGCTAACGGTTAAAGAACAGGAACTAACCGATGAGTTGGCACGGTTAGAATCGGAACCTGCTCACCAAGAAGCGTCACTCTTCACCAGATCTCATCATGAGGATGATGGCGGTCCGAATCCGAACGAGGTCGAGAATATCTCCTCTCCACCAGAACCCACGGTCAATAACATTGAAGTCGAAACGGGAACTCCGCCCACTGATCGATACGAATCTCCGCAAACCGATGATGCATCGGTGCCTGCTATAACAGAGGATAAGGTCAAGGACATAATCGAGGAATTTGTCAATGACGCCATCATGCCATGGCAAAAGAAAATAAAGGAAACCGTGACAAAATCTATCTGGTTAATTGAGTCTACCGATGAAAAGCTGGACTCCGCGGCTAAACGACTTACGGCCGTTGAGGAAAACTACGGTTTGATCGATCTTCTGTTCGGTTCCACGACTGACAGAACTGCAAAATTGGAGACCGGTCTTGCTCACACCAACCAGCAGGTCGGTTTAATAGATCTGCACCTAATAACAACAGATCAAAGGCTGAAAACTGTTAAGGAGGGTCTGTCTCAATCCGGTGTCCAGGACGGATCAATACTTAAAGAATGGCAACGCTTGAAGAGAAGCATGCCAAGACCGAAGCCGAGCTAAGGGCGGTGTCCGAACAGTTGGCGGAGATGGTAGCAGTAAAGCTGGAAGCCGATGAAGCGCTTGAAAAAGCGAATGAAATCGCGGCCCAAAGATTCAAGAGGCCGAAGACGAGCGAGTACGGCTTCAGAAGGAAACGGAACAGGCGGATGCATACTGGCCCAACATGTCCAAAGAGTAGAAGATGATGCACCGGCCCTAGCGGTTCAGCAAAATGAGGATGCAGCTCGGCTACTCGTCCAACAGCTTGCATTCAAAGATATCGCCAATGCACACAAGAAATCGAAGGCGGCTGCTCCATCAACCGGACCGGTCACCAGAAAAAGAAAGGCTTCTTCCAAGAGGGCAGCGGTTGCAAAGCTATTGGATAACATTGTTGAACCGGCTACTGCTCTTCCAATCAACCCGGTTTCAGAAGAAGATGAAGAACTCGAGGAAGAGGCCATACCACCGCTCAAGCGATTACACTCAGAACGTTTCCTCCACCGGTCTCACCATTCACCGGGACCTCGGGCGGTCAGAGATCCTCCTTCAGAGTTGGCGCCGACCCCTACAATCTGGGAAGGGGAATAATAGCTGAATACCTAAGGGAAAAACTTATTCCTAGGAAGAGGGGATAGAAGTTTTTATTTATATTGCTTATGCTAATCTCAGTAAACTTTTATATATATTAAGTATTTTTGGAAACCGGCCTACAATTTAACTCTTACATGGTTTTGAATATTTTAAATAAAATAATCAAAAATGGAGAAATTAATAGATAAAAATTTTCTTCAAAAATTTTCGAAATTTTTTTTCTAAGTCACTTTCCAAAAATCCGGCCAAATGAACTTTTAAAAGAAATCGGCCTACATTTTAACTCTTACATGGTTTTGAATATTTTAAATAAAATAATCAAAAAGGGAGAAATTGTTAGATAAAATTAGACCGGTTAAATAGAACTTAACAAAACAAACTTCCTGTGCAGGAACGGTTAAAGAACTAGGATCGGTCAGGTAATCCAACCGATCAAGAAGACAAGACCGGTTAGAAGGCAAGGCAAAAGATGTAACCAAAAACCGGAAGTCATTCGGTTAACCTGGAACTATGAAAAACCTGAAGTCATCCGGTTAACCTAAACAACCGGTAGACATTCTAAACCGAATTACATCCAACCGGAAAACCGATGAAGAAGCTACTTAGAGAAAGAAGCCAAGAACATCAAACTAAGTACAATCTACAAATCGGTGCAAACAGATACTTTGAGTATCTGCGGAAGATGATACCAAAGGAACAGACTGTAACATTGCCATATCCATACAAGCCTGAGGATAATCTACAGGCTGCAGAAGACCGCTTGAAGAGATCTTTCCATTCTGGGATAAGTCAGAAGCACAACCTTCCAGGTGTAGGCAACTGTCCAACCAACAGTTGCTAGATTAAGTAAAAGACAAACCTAGCCGGTTTGACCTACCCATTGGAAGCCTAAACCGCCAGGTCTGAAACATTGAACCTCTGCTCAACCAATCAGATTCAAGAAGATGAAATGTGACCGTTGGCACATTTAACCTATAAAAGAAGGAGCTGAAGAGGAGTAAATGCAGTTACAAGAGACAACAATTAAGAGTTACAACAACCCAAGTTATAAGTTGCGTTTATCTCTCTAAGATTAAAGAGCTTAAGTGTGCATTTGAAGTGAGATTACAATTTCGGTGAAAATTGTACGAGTGTTTATCGAGCAGCAAATAAGTCTCAATCGGATATTGTGTTTGTGTATTCCTTAGTGAATATCCTTCTCGCGGTTTCGAGATGAAGGGGTGATGTAGGAGTTTTATCTCCGAACATCCATAAAAACCTGTCTTGCTCTTTACTTTCTGTCGGGTTCACATTCTAACCGATTCACACTAACCGAATCATACCGCCCTAACCAATTAAGCATTACCTAAACCGATTTACTGAATCCCAAACCGACCCACTAAACTCCAAACCGACTTTATCCAAATTCGGCCTTATTCATTCTGTGTGCGTGTTGCTTCAGTTTGAAACAAACCACTTCCGCACTTGAACTCGGTTCAAGGGTTTGTGACAACCTGTGTAGTATTGAAACCTAGTGTTAATCTCTAACCGGATTAAGCACCAACTGTTGAGTGAAAGGTGATAACCGACCAGACCCCGGTTCCCCAGCCCCGACCTAAATCCTAACACGGTCTATTAGACGAGGATGTCTAAAAAGAGAAGCAAGTACTTAGACGTATTCTTACTTACACACTTTATGTCTCTAAGTTAAATTGTCTTGGTTGATAACCTACGCGATTAGACATTAAAGTCTAATAGACGTTTAGACGTTTATAAGACAAGAGAAATTGGGCGCTCACGTCTAACTAAACACACGTCTAATACGTGTTGTTCATGCGTAATTAGACGTCGATGTCCAATAGACATTTAGACATCTATAAGACAAGTAATTAGACGCCTACGTCTAATAGACGCTTAATCCTCATAGATTGTAGAAGTAAGAGAAACATCTAACTACGTGTGCTATTAAACGCTTCATTTTCAAAATCTGATCAAGGACAATTGTCCTCTATGCTGTGTCATCTAATTTTCCCGCTCAAACATTAAAACAGTCACTTTCAAATAACATGAAGACACGTGTCTTTCATGTTAAAAGAGAATGACTAATATACCCTTAAAATAATGATGACTATCTTTGGGAAAGACGTCTAATATTAATTAGTGGGACCTAATTTTGTGCAAAGTGACGGTTGAAACCATGCAACCTTTTGAAGTCTATTTAAGGACATATTGCATGCGATTGAAAGTTTTACGCTCACAAATTTCTTAAGAACCCTAGTATTCTCTAACTTCTCTCTTATGAATCTTATTCATCTTCTCCATCCTTTCTCTAATGACTAACAAAAAGATTACCCCTGGTCACATCACTCTGCAGGTGGATTTCACCTCGATGTATTCTTTCGATCAACAGGACGTGGTTGATATGTTCCGATCCTTGGAGTATTCCGGTCTGGGAAAATATCTCGGTGGTCCATTTATATTCCACGAGAAGGAAGTTCTAGAGTTCTTCAAGTCGGCGACCTTGGTTGGTGATTCCATTTCGGCAACTGTGAACGAGATGGCTATTTATTTTGATGAAATGGCTTATGCGGAGTTCTTTGAACTTCCATCGGAGGGCCACACCTTTAATCTTCATCTTCCAGCACAAAGCATCATGGAGATGAGTACTGCTTTCTTGATTAACGGTTCAGAAATAATGTTGAATGGGAATAAGGAGGTTCTAAATCCGCATTTCATTATTTTGAACGACATAGTAACGAAGGCTCTTCAAGGCAGAGCAGGTTCATTTCACCTATATAGTCAGGATCGCTTCGACTATATGAAGACTATCTCAAAGGTCATTCAAGTCAACTGGGCGTCTACTCTCTTTGTTAATCCTTGTGAGTCGATTTAGTCTAAAAACAAGGAGAATGTGGGATTCGCTGCCCAACTCAGTCGGTTTCTGAAACATTTGGGGGTTCCTATGGGAGAAGGTGAGGCTATCAACTCTTGTTGTGTTTTCACCTCTTTCACTATTGCCAACACTCTCACAAGACTAAAACACTCAAAGGAGTCTTTCTCTGGCTCGTCTAGCCAACAAACGGGTGGCAAATCTGTCACTCGATCCAAGCAACCAACCGCCTTTAATCTTTCTAAGGGGGCTAAAAGAGCCAGAACTGTTATTGAATTTGAGGCTAGTTCCAACAGCCAAAAGAGCTCTTTGAAGAAAGATTCTGGAGTGGTTGACACCAGAGAAAAGCAAGGTCCTCCTTCCTTTGCAGCCATCCCTATGTCTTTGCTTTCTCCATCCGCCAGCTAGTTGAAAAAGTCGGCAAAGTCTTTAATCTCAAAAGGTGATCAGTTAAAGATGTCTAGGGCGTCTAAGTTATCCAAGGAATCTTCCAAGGTATTTTCCCCTCCTTCTTTGGCCGAAGTGCCTATCTTTAGTGTTCATGTGTTGGAACAAGGTGTATCTGTTGTTGTTCCTGTGTTGGAACAAGTTGTCGGGCCAACTATTGATCTAGTTGGTCCAAATATTGAATGCATTGATAGGATTCCCTTTTTCTTAGAAACTGGCTTTCATGGTTTTCCTTCCAAAAGAACATGTAGCCGTTGTGGCTACTGGTATTTCTGAAACAGAGCAGGGTGTTATTCCAACCCTTGTCATTGTAATATTGACCGAATAGGCTCCCATTCTGCCAAATGTTGAACTGTCTATTTCTAGACTGCTCAAGAAACATCTGGAGTCACGGGAAAATGAGTCATGTTTAAGGTCTTAAAAGGGTGTTTTTCCAAGCCATTAACACCTCACGAAATTCTGAGAGCCACCAGGAGCACTGCTGGCATAACCATCGAAGAACCAAGACCAATTCCCAAACCAGTTGAGGTTATTGGAAAAGGTAAAGCTATTGTCACGGATTCAAGTGAGAAAGTTTCAGAAGCCAACTGTATTGTTAATCTAATGATGGATCAAGCTAATGCGAAAGCAGCTGCGAAAATTGATATCATCGACACATGGGTGATGAACAGAGTGGCCAACAGGTATGATCAAGTTATTAAAGGAAAAGATGTCAGGGAAAAATGGAGGAATCTAGTCAATGTGGAGAAATGGGTCTTGAAGTAGGCTAAAACCACTGAAGTCCATGAAGCCCTCAAGAGGAAAGATCTAGTGGAAGCTAACATCAGAGGTCGTGCTCTCTTTCCTCTGCTCGAAGCAAGAAAAAGGAATTTCAATCCAATGGAAAGAAATACTACTACAAAAGAGAGTGAATTAAAAAGACTTGATTAATTCATGAGCAGTTATAGCTCAACTGTTCCCAGATTTGTTCATAACGTCGGGTTTTCAGGGTTAAATTCGTTTTGTAATCCATTGAGTGACGACGAGTCGATGCAACTCTCTGAAGATAATAATGTGATATCCTAGGAAGAAGAGTAAGTTGTCTCTCATCTCATTAAATTGGGGAATTTATCTGTTGAAGAGAAACGTTTGTTGGCCTAGCCTCTTATCGATCAGTCTCAAGATCCTGTTCAACTTAATTCAATCATGGAAGAAGAGGAGAACATTGTTGAAACTATTCAATCGCCTATTCACCAACAGGAATCAGATGTGTTAGAAACCCCTATTCTAGATGTAGAGCAATCTCCAATAAAAGAGGTTGATGCTGATTAGCCTATTGAAGCACAAACTGAGGGGGAACCCACGAAAGAAGACGAATCTGATAAGACTCCTTCAACTGAGGAGGAACACGCTAACAACGACAATTCGTCAGAAGGAATACCGCTATCAGAATGCTTCGTTCCTACTCACCATCTCCTCAATCCTCTCTTGTTGAACCCTAGTGGACATTATTGATAAAGTTACTAAGCTACCCCTTCATCCCGAAGGAATTTTAGAACAGATTCATAAAATTTGTGAAGACATTCTCAAAGATCAAGAGAAGTGTAGAGATGCTTCTAAGGTAGATGAACCGGAGTGTTCTATGTAGGTTCATACTCATATTAGTCCCATTCGAACTGCTCCAATCAACTCTCCAGAAGTGTCATCTGCTGAAGAAACCTCCCTTGGAGGTGCAAAGTTCTTAAACTCTATGGCGGAAATGATGCATTCTCTTCAAAAGAATATGATGGACATGTAGTCCAGAATGTCAAATCTCGAGAAGGGATATAGTTCAAACAAGAAAAAAATTTCTTCTTTTCTTGCAACTTAAAAAGAATTGGAAAAGACAATGAAGAGAAATACTTACGAAGTTCACATGGTCAACTCTACCTACTCCAAATTTGAAAAGAATTTCTTCAAAAGACAGACAGCGAAGTCTGAGGAACAAAAGGAATTTAACTTGAAGCTTCATCAAGAAGTTATGACTAGAATGAATCTTGTTCAAGGTCAAATGGTTGAGATGACCAAGTATATGAATAGAGCCGACGTTGAACGTATGGAACAAGCTGACTCTTTTGCAAGATCGATTCAAGCCATTGAAGATGCTGAAGCTGCCGCTGAGAAAGATAAAGTCATTATTGCCCTTAATTCTGATAATGTTAAAAAGAGGGAAGAGAGTTTAAGAGGCGATAGTTCAAGGGGAGGTGCTTCGATATGCACCAGATCTAAAAGAAAAGTTATTGATGAAGAAAGATGCAGACCAGTCAAAAGAGGTGGAGGTCGTGGTTGTGACCGAGGTGGTAGAAGTGGTGGAAGTAGTGGTTGTGCTTCTAGTGGTGGTCGTGCTCTCGTCCCTCGCTTTCAAAATCTCCTGACTGGTGAAGGGTTTGTTGATCCAAATGTGAAAAGGGAAGGAAAATAATCTTTTTTCTTTAATTATATTTTTTGGCTTTTGGAACTTGGTTTTTGGAACTTACGCTTGAAGTTTGTGAACTAGTGTTATTCTTATTTTAATTTGATGGATGGTTATCTTATCTTATTAATTTGGCAAAGTTTTAACATCATCAAAATGGAGAAATTGTTAGGTCAAGTTAGTTTGACTAACGTTATTTTAATGATGTATTAGTAAAACTTTGATTAAGAATGAAGTTAAGCCGTCTAAATTGTGCTTATGCAGGAGCATCAAAATCTGGCTAACTTAGACGTGTTCTAAGTAGGCTAATTAGACGCATTGCGAGTTAAACGTGTAGTCTAACAGATGCGTAGTTAGACGTGTAGTCTAAAAGATGCGTAGTTAGACGTGCAGTCTAACAGATATGTAGTTAGACTTTCAGTCTAACAGACACGTAGTTAGACTTTCAGTCTAACTGACACGTAGTTAGATGTGTCGTCTAACAGATACGTAGTTAGATGTGCAGTCTAACAGATACGTAGTTAGACGTGTCGTCTAATAGATACATAGTTAGACGTGTAGTCTAACAGATTCGTAGTTAGACGTGCAATCTAACAGATACGTAGTTAAACGTGTAGTCTAACATATGCGTAGTTAGACGTGGATTCTAACAAATACGTAGTTAGACGTGCATTCTAACAGATGCGTAGTTAGATATGCAGTCTAACAGATACGTAGTTAGACGTGCAATCTAATAGACACGTAGTTAGACATACCGTCTAACTCCATTAGATGTATGAGTCTAATGGGATGCAAAGTTATACGTTGGCGTCTAACTCCTTTAAACAAGTCTGAAGTGAAACATAGTTAGACGTGTAGTCTAACTCTATTAGACTTGGTGGTCTAATAGATCTCACTATTAGACATTGACGTCTAACTTCCTTGGACTTGGTGGTCTAATGGAGCATGTTTAATGCCTCGCTTCAGCAGCTTCTTGAAGTTAGCATACGTCTACCCACGATCAACTAGCTGTACGCTACTCCTGTCCCACTCATCCGTGCAGTCTAGTATACCAGCTATCTGATCAAATGAATGAATGCCACATAAGTAAACATTCTTCCCACTATTTTCTCTATGTAGGACAATTACAGAAGAATGTTTGGTGCACTACCAGTCTAGTACCGCCACGATCCATGTGCATAGAGTTTGTTGTACTCTTGTACTATGCAGGCTTTCCAATGGGCGCTTGCCATGTGTCCATCTAGAAGATTCGACCGTTAGTGCCTTTCTACTATATATTTATGCCAAAGGACATCGGACGAACTGTCTCACGAATTACTGATTGTTTTTTACTTGCTTATTGATTTGTACATCATCTTCAAGTTCAAGAGAGAGAATTAAAATTTGTCTAGCTGAGAAATATTCTTAATCATATTGTAAGTTGAATAGATCATGTTCTGTTCAACAGAGTTCTAGCTATCTAGTAAACTATATTTAATTCAAAGAAGTATAGTGAAATCCTTCCGGTTGTTGGAAGAAGGGGTGACATAGGAGAGTTTTCTCCGAACATCCATAAACAACTTGTTGTGTCATTTACATTTTATCTTTCCTTCTCTCATTGATTCGAAGCTTCAAACCTGAGAAAACAGTTTCACACTTGAATCGCTTCAAGAGTTTGCAAGGGTTTGTGAAGAATAGAAAGTGATATTAATCATAATAGGATTTCTATCAAACCGTTTTTCAGAAGTTGTCATCAACAGTTAGACTCCCGTATCTATTGATTACACTGATCCTATCATAGAGTTTTCAATAAATAACTTCTAACTATTGAAGAATCAACACATGTTGTATTTGGTGAATATGTTGAAAATAACTTCAATGAAATTAATGAAGTATCTAACAGATTGGAAGCAAATAATCTCCAATCTGATATTGACGATGAAGTTCAAGTCAACAAAAATAATCCATATGATCAGTTAGTTGACACGGTTGATGTTCAACTAGATAGTCAGACTAAAAGTTAGCAAGCAGCTAATAGTCTGGATGTTGCTGGAACAGTTGATCACAGCTAACTCTTTATGACCGAACTTTAGATGGAACAAAAACCATCATATAGAATTAATCATATGAAAGTCATTTGCACCTCTTAGGACCATAAACCAATTAATTGTTGAATATGCACACTTTGTTTTTATTTCTCAAATTGAACCTAAGAAAGTAGATGAAGCATTGCTTGATCCAGATTGGATTAATGTCATGCAAGAAGAATTAAACCAATTTGAAAGAAACAAAGTTTGGCATCTAATTCCCAGACCAGATGATCAATTTGTTATTGGAACTAGATGGTTATTTAGAAACAAACTAAATGAAGATAGAATAATTATGAGAAACAAAGCAAGGCTAGTAACTCAAGGATAAAGACAGGAGGAAGGAATTGACTTTGATGAGTCATTTTCTTCTGTAACAAGGTTTGAAACTATTAGAATCTTCTTAGCTTATGGTGCTTTCAAAAATTTTAAAGTTTATCAAATGAACGTTAAGAGTGATTTTCTTAACGGCATACTTAATGAGGATGTTAATGTTGAACAACCTCCTGGTTTTCAAAATCATACTTTGTTTCATCATGTTTTCAAATTAGATAAAACATTATATGGACTTAAGCAAGCTCCTAGAGCCTGGTATAATACACTGTCAAAATTCTTATTTGAGCATGATTTTATTATTGACACAATAGATAGAACACTCTTTAAATTTGTCAAAGACTCGCATATCTTACTTGTACAGATTTATGTGGATGACATCATTTTTGGGTCAACTAACCCCAAATTATGTGAAAAGTTTTCTAAGTTGATGTAAGACAAATTTGAGATGAGCATGATGGGTGAGTTGATGTTATTCCTTGGACTTCAAGTTAGGAAATTTGAAATTGGAATATTCATAAATCAAGCTAAGTACACCAAGAAATTACTGGAGAAATTCGGTATGGAGAATTGTTCAGATGCTTCAACTCCCATGAATTCATCGAGCAAACTAGACAAAGATGAAGGCAGTCAAGATGTTGATATCACAGCTTATCGAGGTATCATTGGCTCCCTACTCTATCTAACAGCCAGTCGACCAGACATCATTTTTGATGTCGGCGTGTGTAGAAGATTTCAGGCTAATCCTAAACAATCTCATTACATAGCTGTTAAACGTATTTTGAAATATCTTAAGGTAACTCAATGTGTTAGACTGTGGTATCCAAAAGATTTCAGTTTCAACTTAATTAGTTACTCTGATACAGACTATGCAGGTTGTAAGATTGACAGGAAAAGCACTAGTGGAACCTGTCAATACCTTGGCGATCGTCTGATTTCATGGTTCAGCAAGAAACAGACGTATATTGTTACTTCAACAGTAGAAGCAAAATACCTTGATGATGACAGATGTTGTGCTCATCTGTTGTGGATTCAACAACAGTTGAGGGACTTTGGAATTAGTGTAGATGAGTCGCAAATCTTTTATGACAACGCTAGTGACATCGCGATCACATATAATCCGGTGTTTCACTTAAGGACGAAGCATATCGACATCTAACACCACTTCATCCGAGACAATGTAACGCATAAGCACGTTTGGCTGGAATATGTGCCTACCAATCAACAAGTGGCTGACATCTTCACTTAGCCACTCCCCGAGACAAAGTTTTCCTACTTTAGAAATAATTTAAGTCTTTTAGATTTAAATTAATTATGCATAAACTTAAGGGGAATCTAATAGTCAACTAATAAGCTAAACATGTTGAAACAGCTATCCCTAACTCAACTGAAAGAAGAGTCGGATGATGACATTGTACATCAGACGAGGTTGTGCATAAGCAACTTATAATTTCAGTAGAGTAATGACACTCAGCTGATATGCAAATTCTGATGTCGACACTCAGTTGTTATTGTGCGTCAACACAACGCCTTCAGTAGAGTAGTCACTCAGCTAAAATACAAGGTATGAAGACAGCACGGTCCGTTAGTTGTCTTAGTGAGTATTAGACGACTACTCGTCAGCTGAGTAGAACAGTATTTCAACCTTATCAATACGTTGTCGTATTATCTCTACTATGACAATAAACGGTCACATTTTTGAATTAAATTTTAAAAATAAATATTTATTTAGTTTTGAAAATAAATAACATGAAGACACGTGACTGTCATGTTATATATATGTGACCAATTCTAAATACCTCATCGTCTCAAATCGATTCATATTCTTCTCTCTTGAAATCTCTTATGATGTATTGCGATCTAAAAGCTAACCCTAACTTTCATCATCTTTTCTCTGAAATCTCAAGCATTTGCAATGGCTTCCTTCTCATAAAACATTTTGCTGGTAGACTTTGAGTCGGTCTACAATTTAGCGCTTCCTAAGATGGTGACGATGTTTCGAACCCTTGAAGCGACCGGCCTGAAGAAGTTCCTAAGGGGAACCAACAATGTACACGATGTAGAGGTACGCCAGTTCTTTTTGACGGTAAAGATCGTTAGGGACAACATCCAGTGTTGGGTGAAAGGCAATGATGTTACTGTTTTAGAAGAGATGTTCGCCGAATATTTTGAGCTTCCGATGGAAGGGCTCACAGTTTTCAACTAGATTCTGACAGACGTGATCAAGGAGATGTAGACGGTCTTCTCGGACGTATCTCATCCCATTCCGACTCATGGAAAGAAGAAGCTGATGAAGCTAGAATTTTTTCTACTCAACTATATCGTTGAAAAATCCCTTCGCGCTAAGGTAGGGTCCTTCGATGCTTATACTCAGGACCGATTCGAAATAATGGTGTGCATTACCAAGGGAATGGACATCAACTAGTCATCAGTTCTATTCACAACCTTAGTGGCCATGGTGATGCTCCTAAAGAAGCAGCATATTGGATTTGTTATGCACATCAGCGGGCTATAAGAGTACCTTAAGGTAAATGCAGGGAAGGGAGTGAAAGTCCATCCATCCAAGATTCTGACAAGCAGAACAGTATGTGTCTATCTTCTTAAGTTAAAGGGGGTGCAAGACTCCAACCTCGACATACTCGCACAACAGTCAAGCGGACTGTCATCAAACCCCTCCCAACGCCCAGCAGCAAGAAAAAGAAGAAGGTTGGTAGTTGAGGAATCCGCTGAAAGCTCAAGCAATTGAGCCTTTGATTCAACTAAAGAGTTAGTCGAGACTGCTTCTGAGGTAAAGAAGCCAAGGTTGGAGGACGCAACAGTAGATGAGGAAACTCCTGAGGTAACCCCTGCAGCGGAGGAAATTTCTAAGGTAACCCCTACAACGGAGGAATTTCCTGAGGTAATCCGTGAATTGGTTATAGTCGAAGCATCTGCTGAAGGCTTTGTTGAAGCATCAGTTGTTGTGTCAGCTGATAGTCTTGTTAAAAGATCATCTACATCGTCATCTGAAGGCCCTATTGAAGCTCAACCAACAGTAGAAACTCTAGAAGCAGTTGTTTCTTTTAACGGATGTCTCACCAACAGTAAGAGCTTCAGTTGTTAAAGGCATTGAAATAAGGGAACCAGTCCCAACTGATGCACGATATGTCAAAGTTGTAGGTAAAGGAAAAGAACTTGCGGTCCTTGAACCCAAGGCTCCTTCCTAAGAGTAACTCACCATAGATCTAATTATGGAGGAGGTCAAGGAGAAAGTGAATGAGAGGTTGGAACCCTTTGACAACTAGAGCAATATGAGGCTTCACAGAAGGTTCTCTGAATTCCTACCAAGTGTCGATCCTAACATGAAGATTAAAGCGTTGGTAGTTCAAGAGAACTCTATCCTGAAGTGGACATGCATTAACAACATGCAGGAGGCTGTCAAAAGGAGAGAGTTAGTCGTAGTCAATGCTAAAGGAGGTACCCTATACACACTCCTTGACTAAAGAATGGAAAATTACAGGTCACTGGACAAAACCGCATAGATGGATGCCAAAGTTAATGAAAAGCTGTGATAGATCCTAGACTCACTCAGCTCGAAATCCATGTCAATCGTACATGGTACTAAGTCTTCTAGGGATGTTAAACTACAATGGGCACCAGTCAATGCATCTAGTACCAGTCCTCTAACCTTCCGCTCACAAGAAGTGCCTGAATCAACTCCTCCCCTTAAGTCCACTCTAGTATATGTAGTGTCGATCAGCACAGCTGTAGAGCAACTACCCTCCCCAACAGAGCAGCAAACTTTCTCGGCTGCATTCAGTCACTTTGCAGCAACAGCTAAAATATTCGAAGACGGTTGTGCAAAGATTGAGTAGTTCGACTTCACATCTCCAGCGCTGGAACAGGTGCCTTCTCCACAATCCTCTCCATCTCTAAAAGAGCCTCTGTTAGCTGCTGATAGGGAAGTAGCTATTCTGGAAAGTGAACAAGCTATTCCCCTA
This sequence comes from Impatiens glandulifera, assembly GCF_907164915.1. Classification (NCBI taxonomy): domain Eukaryota; kingdom Viridiplantae; phylum Streptophyta; class Magnoliopsida; order Ericales; family Balsaminaceae; genus Impatiens; species Impatiens glandulifera. The sequence goes on along the minus strand of NC_061866.1, from coordinate 18,465,166 downwards.
CAGATATTACCAGACGTCTCCCCTCATTAACAATGTACTCCTCATTCAGCAGAGGAGTCATCTTAAGGAACAGTGGATATCCGTGGCCTAATCTAGGACTCCTTTGCTCCCTTACAATAGAGCATTTCCATAATCCTTGGAGAAGTAGAATCTCTTGAGGAGCGGGTGTAAGTTGCCTCGACAACATCGTCCTCAACTACCTCAGGCTAGGACAAACTCCTTGCCCAGGTCACGAAGGGTATATTGAGATTACAATAATCAAGGAATCCTTGACTAGGCTCAAACACGTAATGAACAATTCCTTCAAAGATTTCAATAGAGGGCTCTCCTCAAAGATCGATACTATCATAATGCAGATTGCCAAAGTAATGGACTTCCTTAATCAAACAGGGGATCAACGATCAGGAGCTGTTGATGTTAAAAAGGGGGAAAGTAGTAGAGGAGGAAGAGTAGTGAGGGGAAAATCGGGAAGAGGAAGGTAGCAAGGAAAAGAAGCCAACTGAAGGCTCAAGCAAGATAAAAAAAGGAAGAAGATAAACTATGAATATTTTATTTATTTATATTTATTGTCCATCTATATATATATATAAATATATATTTCCTTACGCATCATAACTTAGTTTTAACTTCATCAAAATGGGAAATTGTTAAATTAAGTTAAATTAGGAAAAGGGGAAAATTGTTAAATTAAGATTAAAAGGGAAATCATTAATTTAAGTTGAACTATGAAGAACGATTTAATTGATTAAAATGAACTTAGGATAATTAAAATGAACACACATGGTTTTGATCGTGGTTTTGATGAATGAATAAAACTAAGTTCAGCAATGTGTTTATGCGCAGGTAAAATTGAAGAAGCGATGGAAGCAGACTTGATCAATCCACAAACTCGCTAGTAGTAGAGTTGGCCATCAACAGAGTTTGTCAACAGTTGATTAGCCAAACAGTAGAGTTGCGCCAATAGCTGAGTAGCCAATAGTAGAGTTGCGCCAACAGCTGAGTAGCCCAGCAGCAGAGTTGCGCTAACAGCTGAGTAGCTTAATAGAAGAGTTGCGCTAACAGCTGAGTAGCCCATCAGTAGAGTTGCGCTAACAGTTGAGTTTCCATCAGTAATGTTGCGCCAACAATTGAGTTGTCATCAGTAGTGTTGCGCCAACAGCTGAGTTGTCATCAGTAGTGTTGCAACAATAGTTGTGATGCGCCAACAGCTGAGTTGCCATCAGTAGTTTTGCGCCAACAGCTAAGTTCTCTATCAATAGAGTAACTCATCAGCAGAGCTGATCATCAGTAGAGCTCGATATCAACTGAGTTCTATATCAACTGAATACGACAAAAATATACAACCAGCTCTCTATTGTGACAGGGAAAACGATAAATGAATATTTCATTCTCCTGTGCACTACAATCCCGTACGCCACGCACTAACCAATATTACATTCCCCGTGCACTACCCCGTACGTCAGGCGTACGACAAACATACCATTGCCATGTGTCAACAGAATGGATTCGACCGTTTCCATAACTGAAAGATAAGAAGGCATCAGAGAACAATGATAAATCCTCTCGGTTTTTTGTGCTCTCGGTTCTCTCGGCTCTTCGATTACTCTCTCTAGTTCGTTCTTTGCAAGTGAATACATTAAGCATACACGTTACGATATACATTGAGAGATAATCATTTGTATCATTGCATAAACAGATTATTTATGTAAGTTAAATAGAGAGTCATATGTTCAACAAGAGAGTGTGATAGTTAGAAGTTCATACAAACAAATGTTAAGACTTATGTTCTTAGTGTGTTATGTAGAGGTTATACAAATCAAAGTCTTCTAGTGTAATCTTTCTAGAAACAAAAGAAGGGATGACGTAGGAGTTTTATCTTCGAACATCCATAAAATCGTGTGTTATCCTTTCATTGCTTCATTCAGTATTATATATGTCGCTTCAAATCTTGCGAGCATTTTCCGCACTTGAAATCGTTCAAGAGCTCGCTACGATTTGTCAAAGAATAGAAACATATTTTCAGTCCTTAATAGGATTAAAATCGCATTTAAGTGGAAAATAGAAAAACAGTATTCAAACCCCCTTCTACTGTTGTCGTCGATCCTAACAATATATTTTTTATTTATCCCTACAACGCAAGGGCATTATGCTGGTTATTATAATATTTTTTATTTAAAATTTATTTTTAAAATAAAGTTTGTTTATAAAAAATAATTAACTACACTAATTTTCTATCGATGGAAGTCTATTGATTTATTTTTTGAAAAGAAATTAATTTTCATTAATTCAAAAAAGGAGTTACATATCGAAAAATAAATTGTAGAATAACAACTAAATAAAAATTTAGGTGTTAAATAATATGACATATTTGAAATAATTAAAATTCTAATGATGAAGATGAACATTCTTGTAATTTTTTAGGCGACTCCAAATACCCGTAACGATGAGTTATGAAGTAGAGCAAGTCGAATAAATTAATCAAATAGTGTCAGAAAAATCTCTACAAAATATTCTAATTGGCAATGAGTTTTTTCATTGACCAAAAGTTAGTAAGCAACGCCGAAAAAGATCATACCAAGTGATAACTGACCATTTGCATATATAGTCAAAAAAATTAGAAACTCGTAGAAATAATGGGAGGATACATGTAAGAGGTGAGCCTCCGACTAAAAGATCTTATTCGGTGACTTTTTAGTGAGAGAATGAAAAACAATTTCAGATTCGGTAACTTTAAATTCGGTAACTTCATCTCTTTTACTACTAAAAAGGTAACGAACACAGACTCAAGAAAACATCACCAATACAATTAGAGGATATGAGTAGCAAACGATCCACCAAAAGTTGGGAGAATTATTCGAATCACAAAAATCCGAGATAAAAAATTCAATATGACTAAATAAGATGTCGTATTAAACAAAATACAACACAAACTAAAATTTGAGTGATGAAAAAAATAGGACACCGTCCAATACTAAAAAGTTTTAGAAACTAGCATGTAGCCCGTGCATTTGCACGAGTAATGATATAAAAAACTGTGAAAATAAATTACGGTAAAAATGTGATAATATTTTTAATTTTATTTTTAACCGTTTTAAGTTTATGGACGAGTCAACCCACAATGCGACTCAATTATCAATTTACTCTCACGTAGTAAAAGTGTAATGATAGCTCTCCTTTATTTCAAAAAAATATATAAATATATATAGATACCAAGGAAAAATGTATTTTCAACCTTTTCTTAAAGAGAAAAAAGAGAAGAAAGACAATTTTTTTTAGTGATTGATAAGTATTCTATGTCTATCTATTCATTATATATAAAATTCTTAAATAAATCAAGTTTAGTTTGCATGCATTAATTAATCATATTTTGTCTAATTATAAATTTATATGCATGACCTTTTAAAATTTGATATATGTATATATCTATATATATATATATATTCTCCAAATTTTATCAATCTTTCGACACAAATTTAATCATGTGTCTTTCAATCCAAAAATAAAACAAACAATGAAATGAGTGTGAGAGATGGATATAAGTCGACATTATTTGGAAACAACTGAATTGGAGTTAAAAAATAATATTAAATTTACTAATATATATATTTACATAACTTAAAAAAATTACAAAATATCAATCTGGTTATGGGGTTTTCAGTATCCCTGCAATTTAACTTATTTCATTCCTTTGTTGTTTATGGAATAAATAAAGCATCACAATTTTATTTTATATTTCTCAATAAATAAAACATTGTACTATTATTACTTTTTATATTAATTACATAACAAGGCTTGTGAGCTTGTCTAGTTAAATATTTTTACTTTTCAATGAACTTTTATTCTTCACTTTTTCTTTATATTTTTGACAAGTTTGTTAGTTTCTACTTTCTAGTTCTATTATTTCTTTGTTTTTAAATATTCACACAAATATTTTCATTAGAAAAATAGCTTTTACATGATAAGATGAAATGTTTTTATTTTCTAATAAAATTTTAAGACTTTTGGTTGTTTGTTTATATGTATAGAAGAGTTGTAATTATCTTATTATTTCTCACACATAATTAAATTTGAGATTTTTAATAAAAAAAAATTTTAAATAGTTAACCTAAAAGAAAGAAATAGGGTATGTTTATTCAATATTTAGACTAAATTCGAATTTTATTTTCGCTTTTTGAATTGGATTTTAAACAAATTTGATTTTTGATTTATGATATAACTCGAAACCAAATTCAAAACCGAAATTATTTATTTTAATTAGAGAAATGATTGGGAGAGGGAATACGAGAGGGAATGACGTGGCGCCAATATGATTGGCTAAAAAAATCAAATAATTTCTCTTTCTTCTCTATTTCCTCATATTTTACCCTTTTTACAACTGATGTCAAGTCATTCCCTCTCTCATTCTCTCACTCAAATTCCCTCTCCTTGTTGTTTAATTTTATTAAAAATTATTCGAATTTGATTTGATTTTTGCATTGCCCGGAAAACTCGAATAACTTAAAAAATCAAACAAGATATCTTATTTATATTTTTGAAATTTGATTTTCAATAATTTGTTTTAAAAGGTGAGATGCTAAAGAAAACCAGGGTTTGTTATTTATTGAGGCGGGAGGCGCGCAAAGTTCGAGATCTATCTCCTGCGAAACCCTAGCTAGGAAAAGAAGGAAATCGTTGAGTACCGGTTGATCCTATTAATCTTTGAATCGCAGGCTATTATTCTAATGGAGGGGTTACCGAAAACAGTCAAACAAATCTCTACAGACTCTTCTTCTTCTTCTGCTGCTGCTTTATCGGCGGATCAATCTAAACTCGTGTTCACCAGAACTTCCGGGTATTTCCCTCTCTCAATCTATGGATATCAGTTAATGATGAAGATCAAATAGTAGTTTAATTTTGTTGCTTCTGTCAAATAGCAGAGGAGGTGTCGTTTCGTATTTGACGTGCTCGAAGTTTTGTGGGTTCTGTTTCGTTGCTGGGATAGTAGTTGGGTACACGCTTAAGCGGACCGTCAGGCGTTGGGCATCTCGTCTTCTGAAGAAAATTAGAGACGACTGACTGAATGACTGGAGATTAAAGGTAGAAATTTATGTTCTTTTTGTTGTTATAAGATGCTGTTTTACCAGCATCAGATAATTTTTTATTAAGACCAATCTAGAAATTCCATTGCTTTGCATTCCATTATTGTTAGTTTTCTACAAACACACATGTTACAGGATTTATATTTTTATCAATTTTGAGTATGTCATAAAACAGATCTGAGATAGGAATCTGGTGATAACAATACACCCATTATTAATGAGGGAAGAAGGGAGGGAGGTTATTGGTCAATTTAAGAATGGAGAAAACTCTCTTTCTCCCTTCTCCTCGTCCGCAAAAGTGGCAGAAAGAGCGGCAGAAAATGAGAGATTCAGTTGGGTTGGAGAAAGGGTCAGGGACTCTGACAAGGATTTTCAGAAAAATTAAAAAAATTAAAAAAAAAGAGTGATTTTTACACCACCATTTGCTTCTCTTAACAAATCATTTCTTATTCTGATTCTCTTCTCTCTCTCACCCGTACTCTCTCTGGGTAACCGGAAACAAACACTTGTCTGCCTTTTTGATCCCAATCCACACCTCCCTTTCCTCCAATGGGAATCCTCTTCCTCTTTCTCCTTTGACTCCCCTTTACAGCAATCCCATTCCTTTCTCAGATCCAGAGGTATTTGTTCCTTTTTCATCACACATTCATTTGCTTGCTTCTTGTTTCAACTTTTATATCTAATGTCATCATCCCTCCATGTCCTGTTCCATGATTTGCCTGTTCAGAATTTTTATTGTCTACAAGTTGTGATTTTATCTTTGTTTATCTCTTCTATCCTCTTTATCTGCTCATTGCTTTACTATAGAGATATTGTGTTGTTGATTTGGCTGGCTAATGGGATTGAATCTTATATGAGCATCTGCCCCTATGAGAATTTGATCAGTTTTGTGTTTACATATATTATGGCCAATCATGCTAATCTAGCTAGATTTCTTTTGTTCAGAGAAATTAAGACATGATTTATTTTGTTTTTGGCATTATTATAGTGGAAGGAGATCTGATGGCTCTTTTTCTTGTTGGGTATTGAAAAATCTCAATTCTGATTAAGCATATATAATATATAATAATACTACTACGTGAATCACAATGGATGATAATAATGGGGGAAGCAAGTTGACTGGAATCAGGCAGATTGTGAGATTGAAGGAAATTCTCCAAAAATGGCAAGCTGTCACTCTTGGGGCAAAGGCTAACACCAATAATGAGTATTCCCCCGCCCCTACTGTGGCTGAGCAAACCCAATCTCAATTGCAGCAGCATGGTGGCATTTCACCAGCAATTACCCAGAGGCTGAAAAACGCAAACATATATTGCGATTCGGACGAGGAGAGTTGTCACAGCCCCGAACCGCCTCACGGTGTTCCAAGAGGGTACTTGGCGGTTTACGTTGGTCCCGAGCTTAGGAGGTTTATAATTCCGACGAGTTATCTGAGCAACCCTGTGTTTAAGGTGTTGCTGGAGAAGGTTGAGGAGGAGTTCGGGTTTGACCACAGTGGAGGCCTCACTTTCCCCTGTGATATAGAGACCTTCAAGTACCTCCTCAAATACATGGAGACCCATTCCACCACCCAAGAACACGACTCCTCTAACTCCTCCTCCTCCGGTAACTTAATTTTATCCATTCTTTCCTTCATTCTCTCTGTAATTACTTAATTAACAGAACTAAACAAATATTTTCAGCTGGAACATCTATCCTTTAGCCACTGACGAATGGAAACCCGGTGGAGTGTTAGTGTTCATGATGTCGAAATTTTAAGGCGCCATTGAAAAGACAAGGTCTGTCTTGTCTCTTCATTATATAACAGATTCCTTTCTTGTTGTTTACATATTTAGATTGAAGAAGATGAAGTGGTTTAGGCTAGATTATTTTTTCTCATCATGTTGAAATTCACTTGAGGACTTCATATTCATTATTATATATACTGCGCGCCTAAATTTGTTCAAAGACTTGTTTGTGAAAGCATAATTTCTTCTAGAGCAGAGCAAAGCAAAGCAAACACATGTAGCTAGATAATCATGCATCCTCCTGATCATGTGGAATCTAGAATGGGATTTGGATGCTGATGTTTTATTGATGAACAAACAGTTCAGACCAGAATCCATCACTCAAAATCAAAAGAAAATGCCATGTATAGCCTATTTCATCAGCTTATAGGCCGGGGAAAGAAAATCCCCCCAATAGTGATAAAATAAAACATCTCCAAAGGGAAGATGAAAAAAATCAGTCTCTCACAACAAGCCAAGCCAAAGCTATGCTGGGATATTGGACAGCTTGATATAGAATGAGAGTTATTCAAACTTGCAATATTTCCATCTACTCATCGGCCAGGGGGACTGTCTCAGCCTGAATTCAGCAAGCAACAACACCACGTTAATCAGATCAAACCATTAAGATTGATTAATGCTAAGAAAGAGTGATTCATTCACAATTATTATATATTACCATCTTGCGAAACTCAAGGGCATAGAACATTTCCAGGTAACGATGTCTCCGGCGTCGTTCAAGTTTTGACAGAATCCTCCAGAAGCCATAAACACTGGTAAGTGTCATCAACCTCTCGGAATAGATCTGCCATGTGTACCTGTGCATTATATAATTAATAATTAGTATGAAAGTCCAAAAAATAGTTTATGTTATTTAGGCAGGTACTTACTTGTCCATGATTCTTTTGAGACCTGCCTTGGAAATGATGTCCCAATGAGACGGATCCTTCTGACACTTGTCAAAGAAATCCACGATAACTTGAGACACCTGATCACCATTGTAAGGGTCAATGTGGAAACCGGAGTTGCCGTGGACTATGATCTCTGCCGGACCTCCATAACAGGTGGCAAAAGTCGGCAATCCACAGGTCATGGATTCCACAACGGTGAGTCCGAAGGCCTCATAGAAAGCGGGTTGCACAAAGACACCCTTGAAGTCTGCTATGTATCTGTAGAGCTCACCATTACGGGTTCGGTTCATTTGGGAAGAAATCCAACGGAATTGGTTCTCGAGGTTGTATTCTTCAATTAGGTGGTGCATTTTCTTCATCTCTGCATCCTCTTCTTGATCCTTTGATTCTTTTCTTCCTACGTCACCTCCTACCACCACTAGGTTAGCCAGTTCTCTAAGTCGGGCATTCTTGGCATAGAGCTCAACTAGACCTGTTAGATTCTTCACCCTGTCCAGTCGGGCCATGCTGAAGATAATTGGCTTGTTGCGGTCTTTCAGCACACCCCTGTTTGTTTGTGTAGGCAAAATTAACATACCACATCATGGATGATCTAATTCCAGATTCCAATTTCATCTACTACTGAAAAATGAAATGTTTGCTTGCCTACTTACAAATGCTGTTGGTTTTGGACACTGCTGAAGAGCAGCTCTTCCAGTTCAGGGTGGAATTTGGTAAGCCTCTTCTCCTTGTCTGAATGAGGGTAGTAGATGTTCATGTCAGCACCGGGGGAGACAATGTTGAATTTAGGGTCGAAAACGTCAATGCCATGAACTACTCTATACAGGCCCGGCATTGTAAATGCAGCGTGACTTTCATATTGTCCAACAGTGTTCTTGCTGGTTCATCATCATCATCATCAATCATGATAGAACATAAAATAAAAACAATAATTGATTGATTTATTATTTGGGGAGGGGGGATGAAGTTGACCTAGCTACCTTCCAGCAATTTCTTGGAAAGTGCTGGTGATGATGAAATCAGTGTGGTTCATTGCTATGAGATCTGCTGTGAACTGGCTGGAGAAATGGTACTTGTCGTCAAACTTCTTCCAGTTGATGTCGGAGTCTGGGTACTTGGTTTTCTCCAAAGCGTGAGCAATCGTACACTGCAGCAGATCAATTGCTGTTGAAAACTAGAAGAAGAAGAATTTCTGCACCCTAGTACCTATCCTACCTACCTGGGTAACTCCTCCTAATTTGTGAGACAGCAAAGATGCAACAAGATTACCCTCACTGTAATTTCCAATGATCAAGTCAGGCTTTGCTTGCTGCAGCTCTTTAGCCACTTCACGTGCAACATCCTGGGGGCAGGAACAAATTAAATTAATACAAGTACTGAAGGGAAAAGTGAATTAGATCCATCCTTGATCCACCTCGGCGAAGGTCTCAATGTAAGGCCAGACTTCAAAACGGGAGATCCATTTTCTAACTATCCCTTTCTCGGTTCTGAAGGGAACTCGAAGAATGTGGGCGTGCTGACTGTTGTATACCTTCTCCAGCCGTTGGTTGCAGGTTGTCCCAACCGCTTCGGGAAGAAGACGAGTCACCTGTTAAAGAATTAAATGAATGAGTTAAAGAATTAATTTGTGTCTGGGCTCGTCTTAGTAGTTACGTACAATAAGGATTCTTGGTATGATGTGACCAAGAAGGCCTTGTTGCTCAATTCGCATGAGCATCTCCTTCTCCAAGGCAGGAACTTGATCCAAAATATAGACAACCTGGCCACCTGTGTCCGGGTAGCCCAGAACGTTTTCCTGTGCGAAATAGCCGTGGGGGGAGAGAATAACAACGTTGAAAACCATGGGAATCCTAGCAAGGAATTTCTCAAGGGTGCAAGGGTGTGGTGCCTCTAGAAGGTCAAGGAGCATACGGATCATCTCCAGAACGCGTTCAGCATTATCACCCCATCCCTTCTCCAAACCCATCTCCTGAAACTTGTCCTCGAATTCTGAGTAAGGCGTGGTCTGATCAGGGACTAATATTGTACACAGGTACTCCTCAGCTTTCCTAAGGACGAACTGGAGTTGGTTGAGGTTGGAGATCTTATCATCGTTCAGCATCAAGCTCTGATAGAGAGATGGATGGATGAATGAATGAATGAATCGAGATTAATTTGTTAATTAAATTTTGATGAGAAAAGATGGAAGGTAATTACAGTTTCCTTATAACGGTGCATTTTGAGGAAATGGAGGAGAGGAAACATGGAATCCTTATCATGGAACAACTTGGCAGAGAGGTGCCTGTTGAGGAAATCAACTCCATTTCCAATAGACTTGGGAAGGGTCGGTCGAGGGAGGAAGGAGTCGTTGGGGCTGAAGGATTCAAAGTCCAGCTCAAGAACAAACTTGCCATTTTGCCTGCAATTAGCTTAGTTACTTAGTAACCTGTTAAAGAAATAAAGAAAGAAACAGCTGGGTGTACTTACGGTCCTTGGAAGGTCTCTTCCTTGAATTGTAGATACTGAGGAACGGTGAATTCCTCAATAGAAAGGTCATTGATGTTCACCTTTATGTATTCCCACACGCCAGGGCTCAACCGGATTGCAAGACCCACCCATGGCGCCAACACAATCGCTTCCTGGCATTGACATTCAAATCGATTCAGCTTGCATGACCATATATATATACATATATATAACAAATTTGACCTGGGTGGATTTTAGAACATCTCCAAAATAGCTTTGAAGCAATATATCCTTGGCATCCTTGGGAAGAGCCTCAAATTGTGCTTGAATTTGGTTGGGCTTAAGTGTTCCCTTGCCTTGTTTCTCGAACCTACATTAACGAGTGTAAATAAAATGAAGGAGGATGGTGCGTAACAAACAACAACATACCCAGCAAGGAGAAGCAATAGTTGGTTCGGATGAGCAGCAACAACCCCTTTGAGGCTTTCACCAAGGCTGCTCTGATCCATGTCAGTTTGTTTGTGTAGTCTTAAGTTTCAAAGAATAAGAAAAGTAATATTAATGAGAAAATTTGAGTGAAGCATTAAACTTAAAAGTGAGGATCGATTCTGTTTATTTCTTGAATGAAATTGCAAAATCTTATTATAGAGTATGTGAAGAAGAGAGTAGCTACTTTTTTCCAACTACCTGCCAGCAAAATGGAAAGATGATATGAATGTGAACATGGAGAGGAGGGAAGGAAGGAAGGAAGTCTTTTTATACCCCAAATATTAATTAATTAGGCCTAATATTATTTTTCTAATTTTATATACAATAAAAACACTTATTTATAATTATTTTTGTGTTTATAAATATATATATATATTCCCTGGTATATATTTCCCACTAAAAAGTCTTGCTAGAACAAAGGCCACTAGATAGATAGATTGATTTTAAGGATGCCAATATCTTTTTATTGGAATCAGAATCATTTCTTATTTATTTATTTATTTAAATATATATATATAATTAATGTATTGACTCTAAGTTTAGGGATGATAATATTTTTAATTATGATGTTAGGAGGTCCTTTAATTTTATTTAATTAACCCACATAGTCTATTAATGTGTAATAATGAATTGTTTTTGTTGTTGAGTTTGATAAGTCGATTATTTATTAATAAAAAAAATGTTATTTTATTTAAAAATATATATGAAAAATTAGTTGTGCTTTGTTTTGAAGAATTAAATATTCTAAATGTCCTCTTGAGACATGGGAATGGAATTGTATAGAAAGATTGAATGAGAATGTTTTTGAAATAGACTTGCACATATATTTTATATATATTTATTATTTATTTATTTAAATGTTGTATCACTTTTTAAATGTTGTATGGTATATTGGTTGGTATAGGTGGTGTGTTGTCCACCGTCTATAACAAATAATAATAATAATAATTGTGACCACATGATGACAAAGAAGAAAGAAGATTTGATTATTTTGAAAACAGAGAGATTAAATTATAATAAAATTTCTCAAAAGTTGCTAAAAAAAAATTAAACAAACAAATTTAAGCTTGTAATTGGTTTCTCATGTCATGTACGAAGGAAGTGATTAGCAATTTGATTTCATCAACATTGATTATTTCTAAGTAAGTATATTTATTTATGAAATCAATTATATATATATTTTAAAATATAAGACAATAATTGTACTAAAAATGAATCTTCAAATAACTAAGATATTTTTTTTTTTTTTTCAACAAAATTTAATTTTCTAATTAATAACGTCACTTATTTCATTAACTAAAATACTCTTTATTTTAAATTTTTATTTTAAATTTTAAATTTTTTAAAAACTTCAATCCAAACAAGTAAAAAAAATGAAACAAGTTCCATCCAATCATTTATATTGAGAGACGGTTTTTACACGTTTTTCTGTTTGGAAATTAAAGTTTGTTTTATTAATAATTAATTTAAAGTAATTGTGATCTTTACTGATGATTAGAAATGTAGGCACCCAACACATTGCATCACTATATATGTCATACCTAACTTAAAGACTTTAAGAACTCGTTTGATTGTTATTATTTTTATTTTACAAAAACCCTACTTATCATATTTTATTTTAATAATTAAGTCTAAAATTTTAATTTTAAATATAAAAATAATTATAATAATAATTCAACCAGATAAAAACCTTTATAACCTACTTTTTTTTTTATTAAATAATTTTTTTCTATCAATAAAATTTCTAAATAAATCAAACATCAAACAAGTTCTTAAAAGTTTATCACTAACGTTAAAAGTTAAAGTTTTTTCTTAAAATTATTTTATATATATTAACAAATTCAAAATATATATAGGCTATATAGGTCTCCACTTAACAAACATATAGATGCAATGATAAATACATCATCATAACTTGTTGAAATTAAGGAGGAGATAAGATATGCATAGTTACGGCATGTTTGTTTCCACATTTAATCCGAACGTATCATTATAATTTGTTATAATAATTTTGCGTGATAAATTAAAGTAAATTATAATAAATACATTTTGTGTTTAAATACAAATTTCTTTTACCTAACTACACTACCAAATAAACTGAATATAAGCTGAATCAAACTTGGTTTATAATATAAATCTTTTATATATATAAACATTTATCACATATATAATATAAGTGTCGAAATGATGTGGAACACGTGATTGAACTTTAAAACATTAAATTTCTCTTCTATTATATTTAAGTTCAATCACGTATTCATGACACCAAATTTTCTTCTTTATCTCTACTCATCTCTTTTATATATATAGATCTAAATATTATTGACATCATTTAATATATTCAAATTATTTAAGTACAATAAGATGAAATCTTACTTAATTGGTTTTTCTTTGTTACTATTTAAAAATTTCAAAATATTTTTATTTATTTATTTAATGTAGTATAATTTTTCAAAGTTATTACTTTAATTTAAAATGTTCTTAAAAGAGAGTTAAACTCGTGATATTTTAATTTTTTTAAATTACTTTTATAACTTAACTTATTTAATAAATTTTCTCCTTATATGTTTCTAACATATTTACATTATTTTTTTCATTTTTTATTTAAACATATCACGTAGGTAGACACATGAGAACATAAATATATATACTCTTAATATTAAAAAAGAATAATTGGGGTTGTAAAGACAAAATACTTTAGGTAAGTTGGGATATTTCTTTATAAAATATGATGTGACAATTAATGACCAAATTATTAATATGTAGTTGGCTAGCTAGCTAGTTAGGTTAATTATATAAAAGTTTCAATTTCAATGGACTCGTACACTTGGTTGGAGCCTGCTGTTGTGCTCGATCCATCTCCTCCTAATAATTCAATTTAGGGTCACATGCAAATTAATAATAACCTTTCTATTAAAGGAAAGGAACTATGCTTCAAAATATATATAAGTTTCTTTTTAAAGAAAGGGGATAGCACTACATATACATATAGTCAACTATTCATGTCATTTTCCATAGCTAACTGGCTAACTTTCGGCTTGTTGTTTCTTTTTATTTATATATATATATATATATATTAATATAAGAAATGATTATCAAAAGAGAGAGAATGACGTCCCATAATCTGATTGGTTATAAAAATAAAATAGGGGATATACTGAACGTAACCACTCCAAAGGTTTGGGGTCGCCCTGCCTTTCGATCGATACACAGTTGAGGAGGTCGATCACGAACGCTATAGGTGTGGGAACGATCCTGGTCAGGGAAGGCTCGACATTGGATTTGTTTGAAACTACCCAGGACAGTTTATTTATTTTCACTCACACTTTTTACTTTTTCCAACAATTGAGATGATGTCATATTATTTCTTCTCTCATTTTTCCACCTCATTAGAGCATCCCATCGGTAGGTACAAATCTGACGTGGACAAAATTTGTACATGGGTACACTAATGGGGAGATGGGTACAAATCAGGAGAGAGAAAATTGAGTAGCAAAGTTTTGCTACCGGTACAAATGAGAAAAAGTCAAAAAAAAGTGGTCTCCACCCCCACTTTTTTATGAAAAAAAAAATAAACATTTAAAAATTTTAAAAAATAAACCGTTTTATTTAATTTTTTATTTAAAAAATTGACCGTTTTTTAAAATATGACCGTTTTTTCAAAATATGACCGTTATATTATTTTTTTTATACATATGATTTAGTAGTCTATTTTTTTTCAAGTATTATTGTGATGATAATTTCCTAAATTATTTTTAAAAATTATAGATTTTTTTAAATTTTTTAATATAATTTATAAATATTAGTTTTATTAATTTAAAACAAATTAATATAATAAAAAATAAAACAAGATTACTTGAATTATTGAATTAAAAAATATTGTATGAATTAAATGATGTGGATGGTAGGAATACAATTGTACTTGAGATGGTTGGGGAATAGAGGTATAAATTGAGAGGTATAATTTATTTGTGATGTGGCACATATTTGTACCTATGTATGGGTACAAGGATGGGATGCTCTTATATATATATATATATATATATATATATATATATATATATATATATATATATAACCCTCACCCTACATGACACCCATTTCAACTAAAATATTAAAAAATAAATTAGTACTTATATTAATAAATGAATTAATAACAATTTTACCAAGTATGTACAACAACAAATGCAATAACTTTTGTTTATGACAAAACACAATCTCATGAATGAAATTAGTTAATTAATTAAACAGATGCATTACCTCATCATTGAATGAAACATTGAATGAAATGTCATTTGAATACAAAGAATTAATTAACTAAATTAAAAGTGTAACCATCAGAGTTGTATTATACATATTTATATATATATTATAGGTAGATAGATAGATAAGATGAAGAAATATATATATATATTTACAGCAAGCAGTAAGTCCCTTCCTAAAAATTAACAAGAATATTGTAAAGAAGAAAAACTCTCTTGTCTATTTACCCCCTCCCTCGCCCCCTTAACTTCTTTCAGCACCCATGTAAACGCTCTAATTCTCTCCCTGGCCGTGTGTGTGTGTTTGTGTGTGTGTCTAAAACGAAGGCGGAAAGATGCATTCATCGAACCACCACCCTTCAAGTTCAAGCATATGCATGGCTGATCCAAGTTGGAAGAATATGAGTGACTAACAACATCCAAGTTTTAATTGCTTTTCAAATTATAATCTAATGGCAAAGTGCTTCTCCAGACGTGACCCAGCGCACAAAACTGTCTGAAAATTCATCACCAGCTTCTTCTTCATAGGGTGGCTGATCAGTTGCTGCATTTTCAGTTCCCTACTCACAAGAAACAAAGCAAAAATGAACTGATTGATTGCATACATATAATATTTTAACTATTCTACCTAGGAAAACACTCACCTTGCAGGAGCTTGAACCATACTCGCTGGCTGAGGATGATGATATTAATGTTGACTCTCCATTTATCACATTCTCCGACGATGCTCCACCACACGGCGAAGTTAAAGTACTAGACCTGAAAGAAAAGACACCCACTTTCTCTTCAAATCAACTCAACTAACAAGCAGATAATCTGTCCTCGTCACTTTCAGATTTCCTGAACTAAGCTTACAACATGATTTCGATCAAATTCCATGCAGTCAAATACCGTACCTTTCAAATAACTCATCATCGCAAGAGGATGACATCCAGTCTACATCAAGGAAGTTGGACGCCGAATCAACCATATCAGCAGCTTGACTATTCTCAAGGGGGGCGGCTCCTACTGTTGGGATGTCCTGAAAAATTTGTCTCCGTGGCATTGACGAAGAAGTATACCTAAACCATATATGTATCTCCATTAATCAACTTCCACATTTTTTCTTCAAATATCACAATTTTTTTTCGTTTTATTAACTAGTATATATATTTAGGTGCTGCAAATAAATAAGCATTCCGTGTGGGTGGGTCGTGATGATTAATCTAAAGAATCTCTTGTATGGTTATAACACAAAAATAAGAAAGAGATTATGAATATAAAGAGGGGATGCCATAAAAGAAAAGGACCATGGATCAATCTGAATTTACATAAGCTAACCTTGAAAATGTCTCTTCATTTTCACAAGCAGATATTTCAGGACTTGATTCAGAAAAAACACTTCTCTCTGGGGATTCAGTGACTGGAAATGAAGGGATAGAAAGATCATGTTTGATGCTCGTGCTTGATATGGGTGAGCTGCTTTCACGGAGAATATTACCATCAGAAAAGGAACGTTTAAAGAACAGCCTGGAAAATGGAAGAGAACAATAACCCATTCAGAATTCTCCCAGATGCTTCAGAAAAAAAGGGAAAAACTAAAATGTAAAAATAATCCAGAATGAGCTAATACTTCCGGAAACCAAATGTTACAAAACCTAGTTAAGAGTATAACTAGACATCAAAATAGAGGAGCTGAGGGAAAATATCTGATAATAACAAGTAGATTATCATATCCTAATACCACCCCTAGCTAGAATCGGAATATTAGTGAGAACAGTGAAAAAGTTGCAAATCAACCAAAGAAATGAAAAAGAAACTGATTTGTGTACCCCAAAAAATGTCATTGTAAATCTCCTAAGACTGAGGCTCAGCAAAAGGATCTTAAGCATAGTTCACTTACTACACTTCCTAATAACAGTACATTTAAGTTGTTTAATTTACCCTCCTTTCTCTTCCTTTGTGGCTTGCCCATTCCTCTGCATTTTATAGTGCTGTTCAGATTCCAGTTCCCATAAGTCAGGTTTACCCTCTTCTGGCTCAAAATAACCCAAAAATCTGCAAGTAAGTCACAGATTAATTAAAGTAGAAACTTAAACAGCATTATAGCCAGGAAAAAATGAGAAGAAAGAAAGTTCTAGGAGAGAGCACCCCACTAATGTATGACCAACTTTGCAAAAGCTCACTTTATAGGGAGTATGAATAAAAAAAATGTTTAAAACTACAGGGCCTTGTAATGGAACCAGAGAAAGTTGACTTACATGTTAATTGCATTTTGTTTCTCTGCATCCATGTATGCGTTGCTATAGTATCTCTGGAGAGTTCTAAAAAATTCTTGGGATTGAATTGCAGCTTTCCATTGACCCCTTCTCTCAGAGAATACCTACTCATAGAAGCCTTCAATATGTTCATCAAATATTCAAAAAAAAATGGCAGCAAATTTATTGGTACAGGTAACTACTATCAAATCTGGAACAAAAGGGGCCTTCTGCAAGTGTCAAACTCTCAAATTATTTTATTCAAGTGATCAACTTATTACTATGATACTATCATGTATGAACACTACAAAGCAAGGCAACAATCTCGTTGAAGATGCTTAGCCGTATGTACAAACAACGCATCCTAGGACATAGTTTAATTAATAATGAATATATTGCAGGAAAGGATTCTAGCATCTTTTAATTATAACTTTTTTGGCCCAATTACAACTTATAAATATAGGATCTGATAGGAAAATGAAAAGTATTATGAATTTTTTCGTACTTTTGGCTCACAAGCTAATGTTTTGGCTATAGACTTTGTCTAAAGGACTTCTGAAATGATGATCACCAGCACTGCTTTAAAGGATACCACAATTTGTTTAAGAGTATAGTGACAGCAAGATAGAACTCTTTCTGGTGTATCATTAAAGCAGAGATAAGGAGGTAAGATAGAGAGAATTACAGTATAGACAGACAGGTTTACACACTTCCAAAAGACCAAGAAGCTATAGGCGCAATAGTTTACCTTGTTGTGTGCAGCTGAGCCCCCATACTGGTGTGCTAGTGTATCACCCATCCTCTCGTAGAACCTCATTAGCTCATTAGCGACTGGTTCATCAAGATCTATCTTTGCCGCATCTGTAATCCCAAGAACTTGAAGCTGTTTCCCAAGTGCTGCCAATCCATATGCATACTGTGCAACATTGGTCCTGTCCAAGCAGTCAATGCAATTGGTCCTGAGAACCCCGTTCTGAAACATGGGCAGCTTGACAGGATGTTTTTCATTGACTAGGCTATGTTCATCATGAATTTCTGTCTCCAACATCTCAGCATTATCGTCATTTCCATTTTTGTCGATGCTGGAACTGCAACCTGTAGGGGTAGACTGGTCACCAGCATTGTCATCCCTACATCAAGTAAAATTCAATGTCATGAACAACTATAGGCTAAGATCTCATCCATTGAATTTAATGGCAATAAATCCAAATATAATTAACCAGCAATATGATATATAAAAGTTTCAACCAGGAACAGAGACAAGAAACATAAGTTATTTAAATGATGAAGTTTACTAGTATCATCTGTATCTAGTGGGCAAATTGCCATGGAACAAGCCACAAGTGGAAAATATCCACAAAAAATGTTGAAATTGATGGTGCATTTCACTTGAAGCTGACAAGCTAGTCTTGGATTAATTAAAGTACCTCCAAGAAACAATTATGTTTTCCATGGTTATTATGTGAGTCAATAAGACAAAACTCATCTGCCTGTGGCATAGAACATGTTTCAGGTAATACACTCTTATTTACCAATAGACTAAAGTGTTGTTCGATTGGAATTGTTCCAATGAAAACTTACTTAAAATAAGGAAACTGTAGGCACCCATCAGCAGTCAAGTCTGGAGTTACATGACAATAGAAGAAGCCTGTTAATGACAATGCATATACTGCCACCTTTCCCAGCAGCAATAGAACATTTGCAGCTTTGCTGGAGAAGTTGCAAAAGTAAGAAACAGAAGTGTTTCCACCACAAACATCAGATAGGTAAGATAACAAAAAAGCTGTCAAGAAAGACACTACAATCTAATAGTGACATGAATGGCACCTCCGTATATGTTTGTGTAGATCCCAGTGTAAAAACTTAAGTCGTTCTTCCTCTGGTAGATCTTTATTAATATATTCAATCGCGTTGGCAAACTCTGCACGGAGGATAGACTCTCGAGGCTTCCTTTCATTAGTCTGAATAAAGTTAGACCAATTAAGTACATGATGTCAGTCCCAAGTATTTTCAACAGTTTTAGATCATTAAAAACGGAAATTAATATGTGGTTGCCTTTGATATTTTCAGCAGTAAAAGTACTACCTTGATCAAATTTAAAATGATTATAGGCTTTCCATATCTCAAGGCAAGATTTTCAAAATGGAGCCGGGTGGCCTCATAAGTTCTATCCTTCTGCGATACTGCAAAAGAAATGAATCAGAACATGCAAAAAATTACTAAAAATCACAGGAGAAGACATACATATGATATCAGGCTTAATATTCAGGCGTGAAGTTTCTTGTGACCAGAAGAGTGGAATTGAGCCACGGTTTTGAACAATGGAGCTAAGCTGTGTGGGACACCCTTCTGGAACATCCTCAAATACAATCTGCTCTGCTTCGACATCATTAGCTACTCTGCCCTTATCGTTCACACCTCGCTTCAAATATCTGGATGATTGATGCAACATGAAGTGAGGGGTTGAGCCTGATTAACCGTAGTAAAATTCTTACAAACAAAATACATCAAAGTAATTAACTAAAAAAGAGTCGTAAATTGTAGTACATTAAGTTTATAACAAATTTATTCTTTTCTTCATAATGGAGAAATTGGTAACTGTATTTCATCATGTTTCTCTGACATGCTGTTACAGGAAACCATCAATAGGTCATAAGAAACTACTAGCAAAGAATCAGTAACTCAGGCAAAAATTCATGTATTTCTTGGTAAAAAACTAAGAAGAGGCTACATTAATGGTGGTTTGCTGCACTACACGCAAATTTCCTGCACCGAGCAAAACTTTTTTATTTTCTTGCTTTCTCTTGTAAAAGAATCCAAGATCAGAGATATAACATATGCATAGAATGTGAAGTCACATATTTTTCCACTCTAGTTCATTGTGATGGTATTATATCCTCAAATATGATGTCATGCCTTTGAACTCTTCAGCATATCAATCCTACCTACAACTACACATAGAAACCTAACCAACCACCAATGACAAACTTCCAAGAATAAAGAGTTAACCTCTCTCCATCTAGTTGGCCCAAAGTTGAACACTCAGCTCAACCAAGTCTACAGAAAAGTACAAACTAAATGCAAAACCTGAAGAGGATGTGAAAACTAAGCTATATATGTTATTTACAGAAGAAATAGAGAGATGTCCACAATCTGACCTGGTACCAGCATAATGACGTGAGCGTCTTGCAACAAGTGTCAGCTTAAAGTATCTCCCAGCTATAGACAGTGTAGTCTGGACAGAAGATAAACCAATATGCTTAACTGGTTCTGGAATGCTTAAAAAAATCATAAATACAACAATTTCAACCTTAGTGTACCTGTCTGAAAAATCCATACACCAATGCAACAGTCCATAAAGTATTCTGGAGAATATTCCTTACTCCACGCGTCATATACTCGTTCCAAACAAACATGGATTCGTATAGAACAGGTCTTGTCTCATCTTTACGCATGTTCTTCTGAAGACTGTGCATGACATGGTATGAGTAACTGAAAAAAAAGTCCTTTGTAAGATCCACCGTGCATAGGAGCTTCTTGTATCTATTATGACATCAGCGAAACAAAAGTTAGTACGCTCCTTTATCGTTATTTTTTCTACTAGAACGGGAAAGAATATATAACAAAAGGATTTGGCAGGGAGATACCTATTCTCACTCTTATTATTAACCGTGTTTCCATGTAAATTATAATCCTCGAGGGGGATCATTTCACTCTTCGAAACAGCATATATGTTATGTCCACATATTGCACCAATCTGCCTTCTTCTTGTGATAAGCAACATATAGTAAGGCCCAAGAAACTTGATAAAACCTAAATGAACACCAAAATGTCGTAATAGCGAAAGTCGTTAGCTTCCTGTTTGAGCAAAGTGCCTTTTGATTTAATTTCTACATCTTGGGAGTATTAACAGAGTTTACTTTAATACTGTAGAGTTTACTATAAGATATTATTTTTTCTCGCAAGATCTTGAAGCAATGAAGAATATTCACATACCAACAATTCCATAACATGCAGTGACAAATTTTAGGCCGCCGGTGACCTTGTTTCCCTCGTGTATTCTTCTTAAAAGGTCAGAGCATTCCCTCCCTGAATAGGTGGTAAGATCTTCACGGATGTTTAGCACCGAAGGCTCTGATCTGTCAATCTTGAGTACTCTCCACCATGTTTTACTCTTATCTCTTCCAATCATATAAAACTTCTGTAGCATGAACTCAAAGAGTATTAACTTGTGTGAATGCAATTCCAAAAACATCTTCACTTTTATACTACTAAACAACCAGTGATAACGGTCAATAAGAAAACTATCAAACAACCCATATGTAACATATATATATAAATTCAATCAAACATACAATTTAAGATTAAAAAAAGAAGACTTGAGCATTTCATCCAGGAAGATAGCAATTTAAAAGATTGAGAAACAGAACGGGGAGTGTACCGATCGTGTCTCATAAAGCGTGAACTTTTGCATACAGGCATGGGATTCAGGAGCGAGTGCGGTTGAAGCAGGTGTCTCCTCTTCCAAAGGCATTTCATTGTCTGACATCGTTTTCTGCAGTGAAGTTCTAGATCCCGAGCCCCTCTGGCTCGGGAACCAATCACACATTCATTCAATTCAATTGAAACAACAACCAACCTCTATTATCTCAGCTCATAAGCAACAAACACATCATTGATTCGGCTGCTTCAAATACAACAGCATTTTCTTCTAAAACATCAATACCTCCTCTACCCAATTCCTCACGTCCATTCACAATCCGCAGCCAGCTTATGTGTCTCTGCTTCAATCAAATGAGCCTTCTTTCTTGACAAAGAAGAATGAAAGATGTCATCAAACAAGGGATATGAAGATGGGTTTCTTTCAGGAAATTGAAAACGAAAACAAAATAAATCGGAAACCTGTTTGTGTTTGACAAGAACGGATTTTGAACAAACTTGTACAAAAGCTTGATAATTGAAACCTTTATTCTCGTTCGTCGGTCGAGGATGATGATGATGATGATAATTATTGCAGTGATGATGAAGATGACGACAACAATGATATTCGCATTTAGATTCACCAAACAAAACAAAGCGAAGAAAGAAAGAAAGAGAAGGGCCGCAGAACAGAGCTCAGATCCAGAGAGGGAATAGAAACCACAAAAATGAGACAAAAAAACATATATGAAATCAAAATACTATAAATACACAATAAAAATTAAAACCCATCTTTTTTTTTTAATTATTTATATTAATTGAAACAAAAACTCAAAAAAAGGAATTATAATATAATCTAACCAGCAAGCTTCCTGTGACCTGTCCTTTCTATTTTATTTTTTTCACTCATAAATAATTAAATATTTACCAATCATAAAAATAAAATAAAAACTTACTATATATTAAAATATCCAAATAAATCTTAAGGTATATTTATGAATTATCTCTATAATTAAAGACATCCAAAAAATGGCTGATTCTGTTAAGAAATGAAATAATTAAAATTATTTGTCTAAATAATATTATAATACAAATAATAAAAATAAGTCCAAACCAAACAATCTCTTCAGACAATCTCTTAAGTAAAATTTTATCTCAATTTGTGCATCTTATATTTTATTAGTTCAAATGGTCATACTTATTTCATATAGGTTAAAAAAATGAAACTCATTCACTCTAGAGCTCAATTATATTTTAATTAAATAAATAGCTTACATTAAAGTTATTATTTGAAAAAGTGTAAATTGAACTTGTCATTATTTATTTATTCTTATTATAATTAGATGCAAGTGCAATTCTAAATTATTTTGATTTATAAATTGATTTATCTCTTAATTTAATATTATATATATTTTTTAAATGTCTATATTGTCAAAAAATTATAATTAATTTGAATATGTATGTGAAAGTAAATAGATATTTGGATTGAGTCGTGAATTTACCCGATATAAACTTGAAAAAATTAAACTTGCAGCTTCACAATCAACATTTTAACAATTTAGACTAATAACAATTAATGTTTTAACTTCAACTTCAAAACTGATAATCATATAGAATTTATAAACCATATAACACTTAAATAACTAAACTAATAATATTTTAAATTCGTTTATATAATTTATTTATTTTATGTTCATTCCATATATATAATTTGTTAGTCATATCAATTATATATTTATACATAAAATTATTTTAAAAAATTAATAATCCTAATTGATGTAATTGTTAATGTTCATCATGCAAAGATCGAATCTCACTGACCAGGTGCAGATTTGTAATAATTATAAAGAGAGAATAAGATTATTGTTTTGAGGGAAATGAGTTGATAAAGATCAGCAAAGAGGAGATAGATAGTTGAATAATAATAAATACGATGATCCACGGAAATGAGTTAGCAAGAGAAATATTTTATAGTTGATTGAATATGATTATAATAATTTTGTTATTTTGTTTTTATTCGTACAGATATACCTAAGTCTCCCTAGTTTAATATAAGTCTATTTGATAATGCTTATTTATAATTACTTACTTTTATAAATTTAAGTGAAAGTATATTAAATAAAATTAAAATATTAAAATTATTTTAAAAATAAAAAAAATTAAACCTGCTACTCTAAAAAAAACTTCACATTTTTTTTATCTTTTTAAATTTATTAAAATTATAGTTATATTTAAAGTTATTATTTTTTCATTTTTTCTACATATAAATACAACAATTTTTTTCTCTTTAATCTATTTCATCATATTTTAATATTAAGAGATTAATTTCAAACATTATATAGAAAATAAAAATATGTCTAAACTATTTATAAAATTAAAAAAAATGAGTCTCTCATTTATTTATTTTTATATATTAGTTAATAAATTATAAATTAATAATTTAATATACAAGTTTAAATAGTATGAATATTTATTTTAATTATTTTATTTAATATTTAATATATCAAATAATATAAATTAATATAATGAGATTACTTATAAATTTGATCGCATCTAATTTCTAGTGTCTTAATTCGTAACCCACTTACAAGATGATCAGGAATACCGCCAAGAAGAATGAACCAGTAGTCGAACGAGGAACATAAGGGTTTGCCGGAGGAGGAATGGTCGGAGGGTTTGCGGCTTGAAGGACATTAATGATGGCTTGATTCTCGGCCATGGTAAGAATAAGGTGTTGGGTAGTTTTGATTTTTCAATGCCTCTCTTTTATATAACACCTTATATATATACTAAATAATGAACCTAGGCTATATGTAACTTGTTTTTTTAATGAAACATGAAATGAGTATGCTAATTTATGTAGACCACAAAACATCTCTTTAATGATATTCTTTATCCGTTTTGATCTAAAGGTAACCAACCTAACTTGTTTTATTAAAAGAAAAGATTCCAACTTCGAAAATAAAAAATTATAATAAAATTAGATTATTTAATTATTAACTTCAAAAATATTACTAAATTTATTGTTGAATTTTTATTTGGTAGAAAAGAATATAAGTACACGAAAATCTAATTGATTCGTATGATATAGGGTGAATTATGAATATTGAATTTAATATAACCGGTTTTATTTTTGTATATGTTTGTTTGCAAACCCATCACAAACAAATCTAATTACCCAAGAGTGAGTTTTATTTTTATTAAGAAAAATGTTGACTTGCCAATATATTTGATTTTATTCAAGTCTTAGAAACATACTTATATTAAGTTTTATTCAACTTTCATGTTGTAATGACAATTTGAAAAGAATTTGATTTACTCTTTTTTAAAATTTTGCACAATGGACCTGACTTATTTTGTGTAACTTTAAAAAAATAAAAGAAAAAGGGAAATGTAACAAATTAAGAAAAGTGGCAAAAGAATAAGTTGTTAAGTAAGCTTAAATGTTGTATGTTTTAAAAATTATTTTTATAGTGTTTTGTTTTTGTTTTTTTTACATCTAATTTTATTTATATTTGATAATAACATATGTGATTTTTTATATAGATTTGAATTACTTTTCAGTTATTTCAGATTTTATAAAAAAAAAAATAGAAAAAAACTAGATCTAACATTTATATTGTAAATTATGACAAATCAAAGATTGGAGCTAGTCAACATCGTGTACAAATGTAAGTAAAACACAAAATCTCTCTCAAGTCACTAACTAATACTTCTTTTTTTATTTTGATCTAAATGAATCAGCTTTATGATCTTTTGTTTTCAAGAAATTATGAGATTTCACATTTAAATTTTTTTTTGTTTTTTATGTTTAATAATCTAACCCGACTTATAAATAATGATCTTCAACTTTAATTTAAGAAGTATTAAGTTGACTTGCCAATATATTTGATTTTATTCAAGTCTTAGAAACATACTTATATTAAGTTTGATTCAACTTTCTTGTTGTAATGGCAATTTGAAAAGAATTTGATTTACTCTTTTTTAAAATCTTGCACAATGGACCTGACTTATTTTGTGTAACTTTAAAAAAATAAAAAATAAAGGAACGTGTAACAAATAAGAAAAAGTGGCAAAAGAATAAGCTGTTAAGTAAGCTTTTAAATGTTGTATGTTTTCAGATAAAGAAAAATTATTTTTATAGTGTTTTGTTTTTGTTTTTTACATCTAATTTTATTTATACTTGATAATAACATATGTGATTTTTTATATAGATTTGAATTACTTTTCAGTTATTTCAGATTTTATAAAAAAAAATAAATAGAAAAAAAGTAGATCTAACATTTATATTGTAAATTATGACAAATCAAAGATTGGAGCTAGTCAACATTGTGTACAAATGTAGGTAGAACACAAAATCTCTCTCAAGTCACTAACTAATACTTTTTTTTATTTTGATCTAAAGAAATCAACTTTATGATCTTTTGTTTTCAAGAGATTATGAGATTTCACATTTAAAATTTTTTGTTGTTTTTTATGTTTAATAATCTAACCCGACTTATAAATAATGATCTTCAACTTTAATTTAAGAAGTATTAAGTGATAATCGAACATTTAGTTAGTCTCTCCTAATCACGATTCTTGTCATTAGAATTATCATAATGGGTTGAGATTCTACACGTTTTAATGAAATATATGTAATTAAGAATAATTAAAATATATATATATATATATATATATATATATATATATATATATATATATATATATATATATATATATAAATAAAGTGTTGTAAGCACACTAGCACAAAAATAACATGAAAGAAAATAAAAAAAAAATAAATTAAGACCAAACTGTTGTGAAAATATATAAACAAGTTTAAAAAACTATTATTGATATATTTGTCTATATTTTTAAAATTTAAAGAGCTATTTATATTTATTTTTGTTAATATGGTGCGAAACAATTCAATTACTTGAAAATTTTATGAGGCAGGATCTCTCCAAGGCAAGCTATAGTACCCTTCAATTAGGGTGTTCAATATTTGTTCTAAACTGAATATTCGACCGAATTCGAATAAATCGAATTCGAATTTTATTTTCGATTTTCGAATCGAATTTTAAACCAATTCAAATTCAAATACGGTTTTCGAATTGATTTTCGAGTTTGTGTTTCAATTCGAAAACCAAACCGAAACCGAATTCATTTTTTATTATTTATTCCAAATTTAAGAATAAGTTCAAAATAATCGAACTAGAATATTTTGAATTAAGATTTATAATAAAAGAAACAAAAACACTAGTGGTCTAGTGGTAGAATAGTACCCTACTATGGTTGGTATAGACCCCGGGTTCAATTCTTGATTGATACATTTTATTTTGAGTTTAAAATAAAAGAATTATTCGAAGTTCGAACCGAATATAAAATTCGAATTCGATTCGGTTTAATTAGAATTTATTCGAATTCGGTTCGGTTTTCAAATTGACAAAAAAAAATCAAAGAAACCGAATTGAAGAACTCGAATAACCCGAAACCGAACCGATGAACACCCCTACGTACAACAACTGGTAGTGCACCGAATATTCCATCAGGGATGTACCTACAAAACAAGTAATATGAGGGAAATTCTTTTACGTGCATTCGTTGGTTTGTTGCATATAACTATATCGTAGGAGTAGAATACAGCTATAGCACGTGGGTAGGCGGGTGCTAGCTTCAAGCATACTGCTTAAGCTGAGCATTAGACGTATTTCAGTTAGACGACCTTGTCTAATGAAATCAAACATCCCTGTCCAAGAACAGAATCCATTAGACCGCCTGGTCTAATGGGATTAGACTTATGCCTAATTACAATCACTTCAGACTAATCTGAAGAAGTTAGACTACACGTCTAACTTTCACTAATCATTAGACTGCACGTCTAACTCCACTGAATTAGACTGCACGTCTAATTCCGGTTCTACTTCAGACTTGTCAGAAGGAGTTAGACTTACGTCTAACTTTCACTAATTAGAATTCACGTCTAATCATTCACAAACTATTAGACTACACGTCTAACTCCACTGAGTTAGACTGCACGTCTAATTCCGGTTCTACTTCAGACTTGTCTGAAGGAGTTAGACTACACGTCTAACTTTCTCTTTCTATTAGACTGCACGTCTAATTACAGTTCAACTTCAGACTTGTCTGAAGGAGTTAGATTGCACGTCTAACTCCGCTAAGTTAGACTGCACGTCTAATTTCAAATATATTAGACTGCACGTCTAACTCCACGAGTTAGACTGCACGTCTAATTCCGTATACATTAGACTGCACGTCTAACTCAACTGAGTTAGACTACACGTCTAATTCCGTATACATTAGACTGCACGTCTAACTCCACTGAGTTAGACTGCACGTCTAATTACGAGATTTATTAGACTGCACGTCTAACTCCACGAGTTCGACTGCTCGTCTAATTCCTTATATATTAAATTTGTTTATATAATTTATTTATTTTATATTCATTCCATATATATAATTTGTTAGTCATATCAATTATATATTTATACATAAAATTATTAAAAAAAATAATAATTTTAAGTGATGTAATTGTTAATGTTTATCATGCAAAAATCGAATCTCACCGAATGCAGATTTGTAATAATTATAAAGAGAGAATAAGATTGTTGTTTTGAGGGAAATGAGTTGATAAATATTAGCAAAGAGGAGATAGTTGAATAATAATGAATATAGCAGAAATGAGTTAGCAAGATAAATATTTTATAGTTGTTTGAATATGATTATAATAATTTTGTTATTTTGTTTTTATTCTTACGGATGTATTTTAGTCTCCCTAGTTTAATATAAGTATTTGATAATGCTTATTTATAATTACTTACTTTTATAGATTTAAGTGAAAGTATATTAAATAAAATTAAAATATTAAAATTATTTTAAATATAAAAAAATCAAACCTGCTACTCTAAAAAAAACTTTATCTTTTTTTTATCTTTTTAAATTTATTAAAATTATAGTTATATTTAAAGTTATTATTTTTTCGTTTTTTTTCTACATATAAACACAACAATTTTTTCTCTTTAATCTATTTCATCATATTTTTAATATTAAGAGATTAATTTCAAACATTATATAGAAAATAAAAATATGTCTAAACAATTTATAAAATTAAAAAAATGAGTCTCTCATTTATTTATTTATATATATTAGTTAATAAATTATAAATTAATAATTTAATACACAAGTTTAAAAAATATGAATATTTATTTTAATTATTTTATTTAATATTTAATATATCAAATAATATAAATTAATATAATGATATTATTAACTAATATAATTCATATAAAATATATTTTTCAGATATTATTTAAAAATATTATAAAAAAAAATCAAATATTTAGTAATTAAAGTTCAGTATGTCTTATTAGTTGATTCAATTTTTTATCATCATATATTTAATTCATCCTATTGAGATCTTAAGTTTTAGTTTAATCAAATACTGTCATAATTTTTTCAAATATGATATGGATCAAATATTAATTTGTGGGTCACTAAATATTATGGAATTGAAATAATTTATGTTATTTAATTTTATAGTTTGGGTTTTTATATTTAACGGATATTTGTATGTAAACTTGTATATATATAATTTATAGGCTTAAAAATGTTTATAAAGATAAAATTGTTAGGTACAGTGACTTTAGATCTTAAACAAATGCATTATTGCATTGGCATCTGTCCTTGTCGTCAGAGTTTATAGATGCGTGTCCCTTCATCAATTATTATTATTATATCGTTATTAACATTGTAGGTAAACCACAATTTTTTTTTTTTTTTTTTTTTTTTTAGAAAGAATAAAATTTTAGATTATTTTTTTAAAAATTATTTATATATATATATAAATATATATTAAAAATAATAAGAACACAAAATAATAAATAAGATAAAAAAAAATAAAAAAAATTAAAAAACATGAATTAAAAATAAATATAAACATATATTATCGAGTTCATAGATACTCAAGAAGAACGTTTCTCTATCGTCTATAACGACTTTTTGGAACGAATCTTAAAAATGTTATAATAATAACGCTATAAATTATACACATCATATAACTACAAGTCTAAGATTCAACAATTTTCTCCATTTAAATGGTTTATTATAAATTAATCGGGATAATAACCAAATATGTATGTCTCTCATATAAGTCACATCAATCCAATTTTTTCAGCAATTACCTAATAACTCGGACATCACCTAATGTAACACAATCATAGTACACAAAATATTTCAGATACTAGTCACCTTTGACAATGCACAAATAAGTGAGTCTCTGATTCTATCTCTTCGTGACACATACGATAACGACTTAATTTTATTTTATTTTAAAATCAATGTATATTAAAAAATAAAAATTGTTTAAGCAAAACGACAAAACATGATATGAAAAAATAAAAAATAAGAAAAAACGGTACTCAATAAGTTATCGAGCTCATAAATGCTCGAGAATAACGATTAACTCTCGGACAGACTATACTAGTTTTCCTAAACGAACTCTTATAAAGTGTCATAATAATATTATTATAAATGATACGCATCGGCGACTACGATTATTGAAAATTCGACGATTTCTCTTCAACTAGATAATCCACCAAAAAATAATTGGGATGGTAGCCCAAATATATAGGTATGTCATATCACCCGATCATATAAAACTTCTCAACAACCTACTCAAAGACTTGGACATCACTCAATTAATCACAGTAATACCCCACAAAAGACTTTAAATACTAGTCACCCTTCGACAATGCAAAAGTAAATTAGTTGTCGATTTCAGCCTATTCGTGACACATACGACTAACCATAATACACCATTTTTTATGCACATATCATCCGTTTAAAATTCCACCATTAATAACGTTTTTATCCAAAAAACAGATCTTGGACAAAATCTTTGACTCTCAAAGTTTTTTCCTAACAAAAATTATAATAAAATCATCTTAGAGAACAACTTGTAGCAATGCCCCCCACATGAAAACTATTCATATATTGTCAACGCATAACGTCTTGTTTAGATGTTGACACTTGCTTGCGTTCTACCAAAAGTAAACTCTATTATGGGACGAAGTCTACATAATGTTAATCTCTTTCTATATTTAATTCGGCTAGCAAAACCACTAGACCAAGGATTAAACATGTCCTTAACTGTGACATTTCTACATATAGAAATGGAAGCAAACTCAGAATACGTCATTGCTAGACTTTTGACACTACACCAAATGTTGTCTCAAAATCTAATCAAATAATCATTCCTCATAATGAATCTAGATTGCTCACGATTTTTTTCCACATAGAATAAATTTCTCTCCAAATACTACACCCCAACTAGATAATTAGATATTTTAGTAAACTATTCCGACAAATTATTATCATACTTACATCTGATTATCGATGCCCAAAGACTATTCGGTTTCATTGCAAATCTATTACACCATTTTGATAGAAGAGCCTTATTAAAAAAATAAGATCTCGAATATCTAGACCTTCTTAATCATTAAAACATTTAATTTTATCCCAACTAATTATATGACAAAACGATGAGTTAGAAGATCCACATAGAAATTTACACATTGTTCTCTCCATTTTCACCGTCACACTCTTGGGGATAATGAATAACGAATCATATATGTTGACATAGATGACAACACACTCTTAATGAGGATGGTCGACCCCCTTTCGAAACTTATTTTACTTTTTCTATCTAGATAGTTTACTTTCATTTTAGTGATAATCAGGTCTCAAGAGACTTTGGATCGTAATTTAGAACATAATGACATACTAAGATATGTTGACAGAAGACCGCCAATTCTGAACTCCAACACATTTTCCAACCTCATCATTCTTCTACTCGAAACATAATTTGAAAAAAAAGATGTCTGACTTATTAAGATTAAGTCGAATACCGAAACATGCATTGAATAACCATAAAATATTCCGAAGATGTTTTAAAATCCTATAAGTAGTTTGAACCATGTAGATGATGACTTACTATAATGCAACTTTTTCATTCACATATAAAGACAAGTCGATAAGTTCAATGTCTTCAATTGTTTATGAGAATTCACACGTTAGGCTACTAAGCCTATCCACATATTAATTTTTTTTAGACGAAAATCTAACTTCGTTTATATCTCATGCAAAATAATTGGTAATAAAAAACTAGTCACGTTCTTCATCTCATTATAGAACTATGTTTTAAACTGTTGAAAGAACCAACTCATAAATTACCGAAAATGCCCAACGAAAATTATTCTCCCGATTTATTAACTAAACGGTTAATCGAGTATCTACCCAAACTAAAATTCATTTTTTTATACATGTATTCGTTTCATGCCACAAAAATCCGGAATTAAGAATCTCCCAATCTTACATTACATATACCTCTTAAATATATTAATCAATCTTTCAAATTGTTAGTCTATTTAAAATAGTTTATGACAATAAACTACACAACCATTGATTTTATAAACATTTAAAGGGGGAATTTGATCAAATAACCTAATAATAGGGTTATTATTAAAAATAACGGGCCCAATATTTTTTTTGTAAAATTGACTCTCTTCCACTCTCTTCTTCTCTCTTTTTTCTCCCTCAGCCGCAACGAGGCAACGAGTTCGTCTATTGCTATCCCCGAATTCCAAGCAAAGCAACGCCGAGCATCTACTTCTACTTCCCCTCTCGACGTCTGTTATCCCCCCGACAACGACTGTAGCATCTACGCCGATACTGTAGCCCCCGAGACTCCATCAAGCTAGATCTTTAACCAAATGTCAATGGGTAAGTTTGATATTGATTGGTTATAGCTAAAAAACACTGTTATTAATCAATTGGGATCGCAAAGTGCATCTTGCACCCGTACGCAAATTGCATTTTTGCCCCGACGTAAATGCATCTTTCCTGAAGCAAATTGCATCTTGCACCGTCATTTTCATCAAATTTTCCCAGTTTTGTGGTTTATCATCTATCTATTTTCATCAAGGGTATGTATGAATGCGTTGTAGAAAAGGCGTTTTAGGTTGAGAAAAAACACTTGTGTTCAGAGTTTTATGTAACAACGCCAAACTTGTCTAAAAGAATTCTTATGAGAATTTGTGCTTCTCTATTTTGCAGGAAGTTAATCAACTCATCCTTACAAAGTTCTCACTTGGTATGAGCTTCTATATATCTCCGTGTTATCAAAAGAGCTAAATCATTTAAATAAAATCACAAAACACGAGACATTTCACTAAACTCTGCATGTTCTACTTCATTACAAAACTAGTTCAAACATTAATAACAGTTGAATATTTAAATGAAAAGTATGGGACATGATTCCTGGACTTGGCTTGGGGTTATGATGGATGAATGGAATAAATGATGTCCAAATTCTAAGCTTGACACACTAATTATAAGTTATCTTTCAGAGTTATTTTTCAGAGGTTAATTTGGGGTTATCTTTTCGAGTTCAAAAGGCAAGCAAGTCAAGCTTAATATTCTTGGCACGTACAAGAATGGCAAGATGGACATTAGCTTTTAGGTATTTGGTCCACACCCAACAGCGAGAATTTTCACTCAAGGCACTTAATCATCCAAAAAGGACAGGAAAAGTAAATATTTTTGTTGTTGTTAAAGTCAAACTGTTATATTCGTTTTCTTTGTAATGTCTACTCCAAAACTGATAACCAAACAATTTTAGAATGCAGATATGTAATATGGTTTCTGTAGCTAAAATCATGAAGGCAAGCGTTGTCCTTCTCTCTAGATTGAACATCTATTGGGCTGATTGAAAGGTTTATTTTTTTGGTAATCTTTTCATGATTTTACTTACCCAGATTCTCGACTTGCCAACAATGGACTCCCGAGCTCCATACAAAAGCTCTGATGTCATTCAAACTACCGAGCACTAAAGTATTCAAAACAAATAGAAGAAGTTGAGAACTGAGCCATATATTGATTGATACTGGAATTCAATATGGTTTCCACTTTTTGCATTTTATTCAATGAATACATAAAAGAAACTTATATATGATATTTTACTTTGAATTGTATTATTTTATAGAAGAAAGTTAGAGTCATATGCAAACTATTTGTTTAGAATTGTTCATCTATTATATCTATAACTTCTTTCCTTTTTGGTTCATTTGTATTGTAAGAGAAAACATATTGGTTTCCTTATTAATACAAAGTTTATGTCCAAATTCCTTTTCCTATTAGACTCAAGTTATTGGAGATTTTTTATTTAGATTTATCTAATTAACTAACATCAAACGAACCCTTAATTTGTAATGGATATGAAAGGGGAAAGTAAAAGAATTATTAATCAAGAATATCATTGTTAAATTAACTTTAATCACACCACAAACTAGTTAGATTATAATTTATCCTGAAACAAAGAATTCCAAAACCCCAAGGAGAACTAAGAGAACTAGAAGAGTCTTTTCCAAAAAGTTTCATAAATACTCTCCTTTATAGCTGCAAGATGGATTCAACCAGTTCATATAGAGGTGCAAATTCTCCCTTATCGATCAATCGGAATTCCTGCCATACACGAGTTAATAAACTATTTAGATGTTCTTCTTCCTTCAAATAATCATATGAATTCCTTGGTTATCTAATATAAATATAAAACTTACCCATGTGAAAAGAACAACTACATCAATTTAAGAAACATGAGAGAATTAAAACGAACTTACATGTGTAGTAATAGTTAAGAAGAAGGCTAGAGAATGGATACTTTGGTCCCTGAAGTCATTGATGGGCAAATCGTTGGCATGAAGTGTAGTTTGCGTCGGTGGGCAAGATGCACTTACGATCTCAATTGATTAATAACAAGTGTTTTCAACTATAACCAATTAATATCAAACTTACCATCGACGTTTGTTGAAAATCTAGCTTGATGGAGTCGTTGGGGCTATAGTTCGACGTAGATACTATAGTCGTCATGGGAGGATATCAAACATCGGGAGGGGAAGCAGACATCCAACATTGTTTTGCTTGGGATATTCGGGGAATAGCAGAGACGACTCATTGCGGTTGAGGGAGAGAAGAGAGAGTAGACATAGAAGAAGAAAAAGAAGAAGACGGAGGGGTAATTTGATCTTTTACCAAGGACAAAAGGTTCATTTTGCAAAAAAATAATTGGGCTTGTTATCTATCTATATATATTATATATATAATGTTGCTTAATTTTTAAAGTGTCCGGATTACCGGGTCGAGAGATTTGGTTAATTAGATATATAGTGAGAGGTAAAATACTTGAGTCGGATTGTGGTTGACCACCTATAAACTTAAAACGGTTAAAAATAAAATTAAAAAGCTATATGTATTGTTTTGAACTTGCAACCTAACAAAACAAATACAACACTTTAACCAACTAGGCTAATAACATTTTATATTTTAATTCAACACCAAATAAATGAACGCGGGCATTTTAACAATATAAGTTTAACTTTTTAAGTAACTAATCTAAGATATATATATATATATGTAGTGATTGAGATGTGGTTTACCGATGGGATAATAGTCTTGTATCACTTGAAAGTGGTTAAAAAATAAGAATTATATATTTGATTGTCCAAGTTTAAGGTCACGATGTTAAATATTAGAAAATATGAATCAAATATTTGATTGACCAAGTGAAAGTGTAAGGTCACAAGATGAGAGGTCCATTCGAAAAAAATATATGATGAGATATGTGAGAAAATAAGTTGTTTTACCGAAATGAATGGAATGTAAAATGAGAGCATTTTATTTTTTATTGTAATATATATTATTTATGATTTATTAAAAATTTTAAACATTGAATACATATTATATTATTATTATTATTTTATTTAAATTATTATTCGTGATGATACATATTATATTATTATTATTATTTTATTTAAATTTTATTGTATGCATCGCACAAGAATTTTACTACTTTTAATAATAACCCTATTATAAAGGTTATTTGATTAAATTCTCCCATTTAAAACAATAATTTTTTTAATTCTTGACATTTGTATATAATATTACAGTAGATCATTTATTTTAATGAAATTAGAAATTAACAAATAATTTAATAAAAAGATGTAAAAAATAGAAATAAAAACAATATAATACTAAAGCTAATATTATTTATATTGTTTTCATTGATTTTACTTTATCTATTCACCAAATTAAAATCGGATCCTAACTAAATATTTCATTAGAGTTATAAAAAATTATTATTTTGACAATTTTCAATATATTAGTAGTGGGGGCACCTAATCTGTTTTAAACAAAGGAAATGAAAACCCACATAACATACTTAAAACAGAGCATGAACAACAACAAAAGAAAATAAATGTCCTCCCAAGGCGCAACACCCAGATGAAGCAAAAAAAAATATAAATCCTCTTGGTTATTTTATCAACTAACAGTGTGTCATTTGACCAAGCAAAAGTAAAATTCTTGAAAACCACAGAAGACAGAAACAGCCAGGTCTGGTCTTTTAGCAAGTTACAGATGCAACAGAAGAAGAAGTTTTAGGCTTCATTGAGTGGAAAAGATCTAGAACATCAGCATGGTTTCGAATGAAGCTAGGACATTTTGACAGTAGATCCTGTGCTTCACTGTGTTTTCCCTTCTCCATGTACGTTTCAAAGACACGAAGAACCACGGAAATAGAAGGAAACTTATGTACTGTCATTCCCTTCAAAAACATCAATGCTTCATCAGTTGTACCCTTCTTTGTCACATACTTTATGAAGGGATCCAAGAAAGGTGGGAAACCATCATTTTTCATCAATCCTAGAAGATGCACAGCCTCGTTAAAATTTCTCCGGGCTAATAGCTCTTCTGTCAACAACTTGTAAGTGGAATGCCAAGGTTTCACTCCATTTTGCTTGACCGAATTGGATAAGAGCTTGAACCCATCAATGGCACTCCTCTTCCTAAAACAATATTCATTAACCAATAAATCCAAGGAATACCCAGCACCACTGATGCCTTCCTTTTCTATGGACTCACGGAAACTTCTAGAAGCTTCCTCCAGATCTCCAGCAATACAATACCCCCTAACCAAAGAAGCCCATGTTCTGTGATTAGTCTCACCACCAGAGGCTTCCATGTGGACAAGGAACTCACCTGCCTCCTCTTTCTTTTTCTTACTGCTAAGCTTAAAGGCAATCTTAGTCTGCAAATTCTCACCAGGTAAGAAGTCTCCTCCACTTTTCATCGTTTTCAAGACCTTATTGCATTCATGGTATCTACCCACACTGGCTAAGGACTTAAGAACTGCACTCAAGCTTGAATTGGCAAAGACACTTCCACCATCTGCATACTTCTTTACGACATTTCCAAACAACTCCATATCTAGCTCCTTGGAAACCACTATTTTCTTGAGAAGAAAGGTAGAATCATGCATCGAAGGCTTATTCGCTCCATCCATTGCAAACTCATACAAATTGACAGCATCCTTGATCATCTTCATCTTAATGAACCTAACCGATGTCTCTATGTAAGTTTTCCCTTCCATTTCATACCCTGCATCCCTCATCTCATTCACCACTTTCCAGAACTTATCTATGCAATCCTGCCTTCCTAACACCCTTGCCATGGAATTATAAGTTCTCTTCATCATGCTTGAACAAACTGCTCTCTTCAACCCATCGGAAGAATATCAAAGATTTGTTTGGTTTTGTTCCAAGGCTTTCCAAAACCATTGCAACCAAATCGCTGGAATAATCAATATTCAATTCCCGCAATCGATTCTCAACTTCCTCCCCCCACAGTTCTTGTCTAATCAACTTACAAATTCTTGAACTGACCTTTTCAATAGAATTGTCCAATGACCCACACGCATATAATTCTTTTAGCTTCTCTGAATCAATCTGCATCCCTTCTTTATCAAATTTTCCTAAAACCTTAACCTGTGTTCCCTTAGACACTCCATATCCCATCTTCTTCATAACATCAACCAAGTCCCAGAATCCATCGACTAACCCATTAACACCCAAAATACCCAACATTAAATTGTAAGATTTTGAAGACAATTTCTCACCTTTGGTTGCGGAAACCCAATCAAAAAACCTCCTGGAAGCATCTGGGACAGCGTTAAGACTCTTCAGAACCTTCAAAACCAACTCGTGGGTAATGACCACATTGCTGGATTGGAGCTCCAGCGAGATCTCGTCGTTACTTCGTGTTGGCTTAGAGAAGATCTCGGATACCAAAGCGACGTGATCCGAATCATTATGGTCGACAGCGAGGCCGGACGTCGAGAAACGGCGAAAAGTGGACGTTTCAGGGAGATGTAAGTGGGAAATGAATGGAGGCGGAGCAGAATCACGGAGGGAAGAGAAGTGTCCATGGAAAACAGAACTACGGGAATGAGAATGGGATTGGGAAGAGAGAAACGGGTGGAGCAGTGAGGTCGTTGAGATGGAATACTAGGTCGAAGAAGAAGCAAACGCCATTGATTTCTCATGGCTACTGTGAGGGGAGGAAGACGACGGCTTGTTGGTGTTGTGAGGATTAGGGTTTTGATAGGGAGGTGATTTCCTAACAAAATAAAGGATGCTTAGATTAGATGGGTTTCATACAAAGGAATGAAAGAAAATAATTTTTGAGGGTTTTGGTTTATGGGTGTGATTTTCATTTCTTTTATATATGTAATGTGATTTTTTTTTCTTTTATAATGTTCATTTTTTTTTTTATAATTATATTATTATTTATTTTTAATAATTAAATAATAATAATATTTTTAATTTATTTATTAAAATAAATTATTTAAAATAAAATTTAATTATAATAATTTTAATAAAATAAAATTTTAATAATAATATAGTCTTTTTATATAATTAATTTTAAATATTTAAATTAATAAATAAAATAATATAAAAATTAAGACTTAAAATAAAAAAAAGTTTTTTTATATAAAAATATATAAAAGTTAAATATGAAATATTTTAATAAAAATAATTATAAAATATATATCATTTATTATTAGGTAGAATAGTTATATTTAATATTAGTATAACATTTTAAAGATTTCATCTTATACTATTTATATTTAAGTTTAGTTGATAATTTTTTATTTAGAATTATAAAAAATTTAATAGTATTGAAAAATCTTATAATAATAGCAAAATGTTTGAACCATCACTTTTTTTAAAGTTAAAAAAATATAATTAATATGATTCATTATATTTATATTAAATTTTGACATATTTAAATATTTATATAAAAAATTATAATATAGAAAATAATAATCTTATAGTTTTAACTAATATATATAATAAAAAATGAGATTTGATAATTTTCTTATACAAAATATATTAATAGTCTTAACCTTATAATTTTTGTTATGTAACATGAACATTTTAACAATTAAATTATTAATATTTTTGTATATAAACATATAATTAATATAACTAATCATTTAAAATAAATCACTCTCTCTCAAATTAAAAATAAATCAAATCATCTAATAATATATTCATTTATAAAAAAAATAAAATTCTTAATCAACTTATATTTAAAATATATATTGAATTTAAAATATAAAGGTAAATAGATAATATTATTTGTGGTTCATAACCAAGTATTACTAGTATGTATCCCGTGCATTGCACGAGTAATTATAAAAAATCTCAAAAAAATATTACGGTAAAATTTTTATGGGCGGGTCAACCCACAATCCGACCCAAGTATCCATTTACTCTCACATATATCCAAATTAACCACAGCTCTCGACCCGGCAATCTAGACACTTTAAAAATTAAGTATCATTATATATATAGATTACTTAGTTAAAAGTTGAACTTATATTGTTAAAATATCACGCGTTTATCAAAATTTGGGTTGAATTTAAAATTTAAAGTGTTATTAGCCTAATTGGTTAAAAA
Organism: Impatiens glandulifera; assembly: GCF_907164915.1. Classification (NCBI taxonomy): domain Eukaryota; kingdom Viridiplantae; phylum Streptophyta; class Magnoliopsida; order Ericales; family Balsaminaceae; genus Impatiens; species Impatiens glandulifera. The sequence continues at coordinate 18,425,704 of NC_061866.1, read as the reverse complement.
GTTTTACTTGTTTTGTTAGGTTGTAAGTTCGAACTATACCTATAGCATTTTTAATTTTATTTTTAACCGTTTTAAGTTTATGGGCGGGTCAACCCACAATCCGACCTAAGTATCCATTACTCTCACATATCCAAATTAACCACAGCTCTCAATCCGGCAATCCAGACACTTTCATAATTAAGCATCATTATATATATATAGATTAGTTAGTTAAAAAATTGAACTTATATTGTTAAAATATCACGCGTTTATCAAATTTTGGGTTGAATTTAAAATTTAAAGTGTTATTAGCCTAGTTGGTTAAAAAGTTGTGCTTATTTTGTTATGTTGCAAATTCGAACCATACCTATAGCATTTTTTATTTTTTTTTAACCGTTTTAAATTTATGGGCGGGTCAACCCATAATCCGACCCAAGTATCCATTTACTCTCACATATATCCAAATTAACCACAGCTCTCGACCCGATAATTCGAACACTTTAAAAATTAAGCATCATTATATTTATATATATATAGATAATATTTATTTTTATTTTTTTTTATATTTATCAATCTTATTTTCATGTCTCTAGTTTGACCTAAGCTCTAAATAGTTGTTAATTCAGAAGTGAAAATTTGATGAAATGAAGCAGATGACTAACATTTATAAAAATGGTGCAAATGAGTCCTTTATTTTTTTGGACAAAATATCCCTACGGTACGCTTGTACTGTCACGTCTTGCGACGGCAGGCTCGTCACGCGACGTGACTATCGACAAATTATGGTTTGGTTCTGTTGCGTAACGCGACTCTAATTCGCAACAAGAATATTTTTGTTCAAAAATCATTTGGTTAATTTTTAATAGAAGTGTCATCGCAATTAAGATAATTATGATGTCATTGGATTATAGATCGAAAATACAAAATTACATGAAAGGGTAAACTAGTAAAGTTAGGCAGTTCAGTTCAGTCCAGTCGTCTAAACGGAAAAAAGCCATTAGCTTCTCTCTTCGCGCGGAAAAAGCCCTAACTCCAAAATCCATAGGCGGACGTTGCCGTAGTCGCGCCGATTGCATTGCATTTGAATCATGTCGTCTTCTAAGAAACTTACGAGAAGAAGATAATTCGTCGCAAGTATACCATTTCTTCTTCTTTTTCTCCTTGATGCTCAGTCCTCTATGCAAT